>NW_020955535.1:1446435-1448673 GCF_003031625.1 Empidonax traillii
GACCTGCCTTCAGCTCCAGGAATTCTCTCTGGCTGCACTTACTTGACTTACTGAGCCCTACAAGGTTGCCAGTGCTGGCAAGCATGGCAGGACTCATCATTATATCCCCTCTTTAGTCTTTCACAGCTGTGGGCGGCTGTTTTTTAGTTTTGGCAGTGCCCTAAAGTGTCTTTCTATGCCATTTTTGGCATTAAAGATGGCTCAAGGCTTCTTAGTAAGAGGCAGAACTGATCAGGGCTGGGAGCTGAGCTGTTCCTACTGTGGGAGAAGAGGAGCAAGGAGAGCGTGGGTCTGATGAGGAGCAGCTGAAGGAGCTGGGAGTGTTTAGCCTGGAGAAAAGCAGCTCAGGAGGGACCTTATTGCTCTTCACAAATACCTGAAAGGAGGTTGTAGCCAGGTGGGGTCTCTTCTCCCAAGTAACAAAGTGACAGGACAAGAAGAGACAGACTCAAGTTGCACCAGGGGATGTTTAGATTGGATGTTAGGGGAAATTTCTTGACTGAAAGGCAGGTCAGTCAATTGAACAGACTGCCTAGGGAAGTAGTGGAATCACCACCCCTGGATGTGTCACTTGGGGACATGGTTTAGTGGTGGACCTGGCAGTGCTGGGTTAACAGTTGGACTGATGGTCTTAGAGGTCTCTTTCAACCTCAGTGATTCCGTGATTCTATAAGAAAAGCAG
This sequence comes from Empidonax traillii, assembly GCF_003031625.1. Taxonomy (NCBI): domain Eukaryota; kingdom Metazoa; phylum Chordata; class Aves; order Passeriformes; family Tyrannidae; genus Empidonax; species Empidonax traillii. Next base: position 1,447,118 of record NW_020955535.1, read on the forward strand.
GGGCTTGGAAGGCAGAGGAGGACAAGATTTCCACCATCCCTATTACTCCTCTTTCCTTTGGTAAGTTCTCCAAAGCCATGTTTATGGTGTGTACCCAGAAAATGAAACCCAATTGTTCACATCTTCCAAAAACACAGTTAAAAAAATTCAAGACTACTGAGCTCTGAAGGGGTGATGGATGATTACAGGAAAAAGGGATCAAACTGTGGCAGGTGAGGTTGTTCATCCTAGATCCACGATGAAGGCAAACGTTCCTGAACTGTTCATAAACTGAGGTTTCTCGAACCCAAAATTTAGGGTGTAGGTAAGTTAATTGTCCTCCTTTTATTTTTGCAAAAGCAAGAGAATATCTTGCTAAAACCCAGCAAAATTCAGTTTCCAGTTCTGATACTTTTTCTCTAATAAACGAGTTACTTTGTTTTCTGCTGGGCTTGGGGGACAGCACAGAAAGCAAAGTTAATTTGACTAACAGGGACAAAATAACAAATTTATTCTTTAACAAACAAAACAAAATATTCAAACTTATGGCTAGTAGCAATGGTTCAAGAGGGCTTGAATCCTGGTATAGTCTCTGGAGACAAAATTTTTCTGAAGAAACAAAAAATAGAAACAGGCAAGAATTTCCTCTCTGCAGAGAAACAACACTCAATCAGTTTTAGTAGATAAAATGTTTTCTTAACTCCTATGGCATTTCACAATTGATGAACGTTTCCAAAATAGAGATAGTTAAAATATTATCTCTTTCCCACAAGTCTTTTTGGCTTATATTCTGATTTTGTTACTGTTGTGACCCAGGCAGTTTAAATTTATAATCTCACCTCTCCACCATCTATACTGAGATGACTAATTAATGTGGCTGCCATGTGTAATTGCAGTAATGGATATCTCGTACCCTCACATTGTGTTTTGATGTATTTTGCTATCATTTTGAACCAGGGACCCAAAAGAAGACAAATATTGTTGTGTCAGTCAGTCCTGAAGAACGGGAATAAATGATCTCAGGGTCTCTTTGCTCTGTCTTTTAATTAAAACCATAGGAATGATGCAGGATGCCTTTCTGCCAGGTACTCTGTTCAAAATTGTTTATGATTATTGAATACCAGATGATGGCTCTACAATTAGGAAGATGGTCAGAAAGTACATGATCAGAAATTTGCTCAATTCTTCCTTTAATTTGTCTTTAAGAAAATGGACAAAACCACAGCACTTCCTCTCAGTATTTCTCTGAAGTAATAACTGCAAAGTTATCACACAGAAAACACTCACAAAGTGCATTTTGGTGTTAAAACTCAGGTGCCAGTTCCTGGAGAATCTGGTATCCTTGGAGAGCCTGTTTCCAGCTATGTCAAACATGGAGTTTTCCCAAATCTGCAGCACCTGCAGACACCAAACCCAGGACTCTTCATTAGCAACAGATCCTGTGCAAAAACCCTCTGGCACAGGGACTTCAACTCAGATTCCCAGCAAGAGACATTGTGCCTTGCCCACCTTGTCCCATATATTACAATTCAGATTATTTCAAATTCTTTTGGAAGTGTTGAATTTCCGGTGGGGGG
>NW_020955535.1:1449801-1514173 GCF_003031625.1 Empidonax traillii
ACCATCTGAGTGCTACAAAAGCATTTAATCAGACAGTCCTGGAAATGGCACGTGTATTTTGAGAGTTTAGGGTTCCATCACACGGTGTTGAGAATTTATTTCCTTGTTTTCCAGTGGGACTGCTGGATCTTTACTGAGTGTGGACTGTTTTTTCCCAGTGCTGAAGGTAAGTCACCCAAACCATTCTATGATTTCATTTAAATATAAGAAAATATTTAACTTTTTTTTTTCTTCTTTTTTATTTTATTTTAAGGGTGGTCATAACAGTGGAACAGTTTGTCCAGATATGTTATGTGCCTCCTTCCCTGGAGATATTCAAAACTCAGCTGAGTAAATAGCTTTAGCTGACCCTGTTCTGATCAGAGGGATGGAGTAGGTATTTTCTACGCTAAACTCCACAATTCTGTGATCTTCCCTCAAAAACATCTTGTTTCAAAGTACTCTTCATACCTGAAGATTAAAGCAGGTAAATGAAGAGAGGGAAACTGTTAAATCTGAGGTTTCATCTGATACTCTTGAACTTCTAAAAGCTTTTTGTTTTTTTTTCCCCCCTCCTTTTCCTCCTTAGTCAAATATTAAATGGGTTAGGACCACAGTAATATACTAACACTCTTGCTGTTCCCTTGGGGACAGTGAACACAGGGTACTTCATCTTCAGAGATAAATGATCTAAGGGCTTTTCCCTCTGTAAATCCATGGCAGCTACAACCTCTCAGCCCCTGCAGCACTCTTCTCCCAGTCACAGCTGAATCAGTGTCACACTGGGTAAGCCTGGGCACTGCCTAACAGCCCAGACTGCTTTGGAGGAGACCTGAGAAACATTTTTAAGTCTTTTCACAAACAAACAAACAAACAAACAAACAAACAAACAAACAAACAAACAAACAAAAATTCCAACAGCTGGATCATATAACTTCCCTCCTTGTCTGCAAGTTCTTATATGTGTCTCTGGATGCTCCTGGTGTAAGTGTCCAAAAAGGTGACACTTCTCCTTGTTTGGAGGTAACCATATTCTAGTAAGATTTCACTTAAAAATAGGTAGAATTTAAGAACTAGATACAGGTTTTCTGCTTTTATATGCGTTTTTAAGAATACTTTCCTTCATTGTTCCAGTGTTGTGGGAACACAGGGAGCATGAAGGATTGTTGTTCACAGTCTGCTCCTCTTCCTTCGCCTTCTTTTGATCATCTGAATTAATTTATCTGTGGTAAAAGAATTTTTCCCAGATAAATTTGGAGTCCCTTGCCATCACTGGTGGTAAATGCATTGCCATTCTAGACATGAATTGCATCATGCAGCTACTTTCAGGGAATTATTGAGTCCAATAACCATCCATCATCCTGGCAAAGTCTCAGCCCTCACATCTTTGTTAACCACAGCTGTTGCAGTGCTGCAATAGAAAAATGAGCTTGCTGAGGAGGTGCCTTTCATTTTTCTAAGGACTTTGAAGATGATGATGGGAGTCTAAAAGCAGAAGCAGCGTTTGTGATGGCAGGAATGAACAGAAAACACTGGTAGGAGTTGGTCTCCTCAGGATTTTTTTCAGTGGGTGGGTGGGATGTTATCAACCTAAATGGGCCAGAAATTCTGCTAGGGCTTTATAACTATTATTGGGCACAACTCCTGGAAGCTGCTTCGCTGGGAGGTGAACATGGCACTGTGACAACACACCCTCACAATCCTCCCTCCACTTGGAGGAGGAGATTCAGTGGGGTGGTCAGTGAGAGTCCTTTTCCCACTTGCAAGAGATAAGGAACCACACTGGTTTCATCTGCTCAATAAAAAAAGCCAAAAAAACCAGTGGTCTGACTTGGGCTTGTTTTCTGACTATTCATATAGTAGATCTAGTTGTCATGGAAAGTGATGAACTGACAAAATAAGAGACTGGTGATGTCTTTGCCCAGAGCAGAGAACAAGGAGGAGCAAAGCACCTTTCCTGTGTCTCGTCCTTCCACTCACATCCACTGCTCCCCATAGGACTGCCGTGCCAGTGCCATCCATCCAGCAATTAGTCTCTTGGATTTTCTGTTATTAACATAAGGGGCATGTCAACAGTGACCTTCAAGATCCCTTCCCACCCAGACTGCTCTGTGAAGCTGAAATCTCCCTCATGTGATATCCATCTTGCATCTAGCCTTTGAAGAGTTTGAAATGTAGCATGGCCTGCTCAACATTTTATTAAACAGTAACCATGCCTAACACAGATGTCAACCATTGGCAGAAATCTTTTCTGAAGAAATGATTCCCCACTTCAAATTCCAACAGAAATGGAAAGATTTGGAGCCGGAGAGAGACATTTCCTTTTATGAAAATGCTGTTACTGGCAGTCCTTAAAGGTGGGATCAAGGGATTTAATAAATGTAATTTACTTTTTATTACTGCTCAGAACCGGAGCTACTTTGGAACGAAACGGGGATGTGCTGTGGAAAAGTGCTACTGTAAATCTCTCCCCATCAGACAAATCTGCCCCAGTGAGGTATTTTAGGGCAGTGTTTTGAAACGGGACGGGTAAATCTGTCTGTGCCCCTTTGCTTCTTTAATCCAGTCAGTCACATCTGATACTTGTGACTCAGAAACATTTGTCCAGCTGAATTTGTCTGGGAACCATTCTCTCTGATATCTTCCTAAAGAAAGCTGATTAATTACCACATTTATTGAGTGTTGCTCCTACGCTGCAATGGGTCTTTGCTGTGCAGAGGGAAGATAGGCCCTGCTCCAAGTCATTCCTTCAAAGCACCATTTCTGAATTTTAACTGTTAGCTGAAGGCTGCAGTTCTCAGGCAGTAAAGAGTAGCTTTCTCCTTGTTCATTCTTCATTAGGAGATAATTTTTGCCATTTGTAAAACACAAGATCGCTCAGCAAATGACACAGTTACTGAACTGAACACCTGGGAATACACATCTCAAAGGAAATTTAGGTTAACCAAAACCAGCATCAGGAGATTTCCTGCAGCAGGGCAGGATGCAGCTTGAAACATCCCTCTGTCTGACAGGCAGCAATGAGTCTCTAGGAACAAAGAAGTACAGCAGGAAATATTGGACTTGTAAGGAGAAGTGGTGGAGAAAATGCTGAGAAAAACACACCTGCTACTGAGATTGCTGATCAGTGTCATTTGCAACATCCTGAGGAAGGTTTTAGTGTGTTTTTTTTCTTTCCATTCAGCAAACTGCTTGGAGTTTTCCAGCCAGCACCGTGCCAGCTGCATTCTGGATGGGCACTGCCTGCCAGGATCTCGCAGGCTCTGGACTTGTCCTCTCCACTGCCAAAGGCTGGGCAATGTGTCAGCCAGAAAACCAGGTTTCCACCCTCCTCTGGGGAAGAAACACTAAGGTTTTATTATGAACTGCAACTGGTCCACATTTTGGGAGATGTAAGTCTCCCGTGGTATTGGTTTGGCCTTCTTGGACCTTCACTTAACACAGGTCAGTAGTGATCCACCAAAGTCACTCCATCCAGCCATGGTCCAGCCATGTAATGGAAAACTGGTGCAGACATGGGATAAGAATATTCAGGCTAGATTGTTCCACTTCCAAACATTCTCCAACATCCCCTCACAAATTTAATACTTTTAATGCCAAAAATCTAGGAAATGGTGACATTCTTCAGGAAGAAAGCAGGAAGGATCAAGGACATTCACATTGCCTCAGGTCCTTGGGCTCTAAACTCCTGTATAATCCCAGGAGGTGAAGATTGATCCCATTTCCCTGAAGATCATGTCTTGGGAAAACACATCTGAACAGGAGGAGAAGGTAATCCCTTGAAAGTCAACGCAGTTTTACCCCGGTTTGTAAGGATGCTTTAGAAAATCCTCCTAAAGATTTCTTTGCTTTAAGAGGGACTCCTCTCTTTGTCTGTGCAGCAAACAGATTTTTTGGCTATTTCTCCCTGAGATGTTGAAATGAAGCACTGGTCTCTTGACAGTGAAAATATCCAGAATGGGAAAAGACCTACAGAAGAGCGAACTGGAGGGGATAATGTTGCACTGGCAGCATTTGTCCCTTTCTGTGCTGCAGCTTGGCTATATCCTGCTGATTTCTGGATTTTTCCTTTAGGGAAAAACATACACCTGCCTGTGGAAGCCTTGTTAAATGCCTTCACATTGGCAATGACACCATATAAAGAAATATGTTTCAAGCTAAAACTTGTGAAGATTGAATTATTTGCAAAGCTTGGACAGTGATGGATTAGTGCTTTGAATGTTGAATCCACCCAAAGAGTAAACAGATACAAAGGCTCAGGGTGTGGAGGAAGATGTCTTAGGTGGATATTCCACATGATTTTATAATCTCATTCAGATTGCTGCTTAATACTTTATCACAATACTTTTCAGAAGGATATCAAACTTTGATTAAGGAGGTTAAATAGTGGAGATTTTTCCTTCATCCCATTGCAAAAAAGCTCCAATAATTAATTGTGCTCTGTTAAAATAAGCATCTGATTTTCATTTCAATCTTTGGTGACTTTCAGATATAAATTAATATCTTTGTATGATCAAGAGAAGTCCTTTAGCAGAAAGCTTCTGGCAGGGCAAAGGGTTGCAGCTCATCATAAAAGTTCTTTTTCTAAAAGGAAGATGAAACTAAGTCTGGTCATGTCTCTTGCCTCAAGTACCTGCACTAACAAAAGGAGAGATTTCAAAAGGTGTTAGTTTGCATCTGGAAACTGAAAGTCAGCTGGGAAACGATGGAAAATGAGCAGACTGATGCCAATTTCGCTGAAATGAGAATGTGGTCTTTGGGCTTGGTGTCACCAACATGCAGAGAAGTAGTTTGTGGAGATGACTTTTGCCTTTGGGCACTAAGTTTGGGAAAATAAACAGCTTTCCTATTTTCGGAAGTTTTACTTGTATAGGCTTATAAACCAACACAGATGGCTCTAGGCTTTTGTTATGGCATAAAAAATAGGGCCCAGGCACAAAGATGTTTAACAGTTTGCCCTAGGAAATGGGAATTCTTCTCTTTCTAAGAAGAGCTGGAGAGAGAGAACTTTGTCCTGAACAAAGCAATAATAAGCAGCCAAGTCTCTCTTGCCCTAAACGCTGCTGCAATTCCACAGCTGAGCAAACGGAGAGCTCACAGGTTGTCAAAAAAAAAAAGAACATTCAGCAGTTTCACCGCCTTTGTGCCTCATCCTTAATATATTCATTGCTGCCTTTAAGATAACGATGTGCTCTGATTACCCTTGTAGGCAGAGTACCTCATGCAAGGAGAGGTGACTGGCACCACCTCGGAGCTGAAGTGCCCGGCTGTGAATGAATCTGGCTGTGTGAATCAGCAACTGCCTTCCCTCAGATGGCTCAGAATCAAGCAGGAATGCAATTGAACAGGAGTAATAATGGACTTATTGATCCCTTCAAGGTCTCCGATTTTCTTGAAGGCAAGGGAAGTAATGAGCCTCGAGGAGCTATAATGTACCTGCAGTATAGAAATAATGGAGCTCCCAGCTCCGAAATGTTTGACTCCTGCTGCCTCTGAAAATCCACTCCTCCTTTTGGCGTGGAATAACAGCAAGAGAGAAAAACCTGGCTGCAGAGAATCAAAGATTAGTGCTTGCACCCCCTGTGTGCAGGGGCACAGGAGTTTGTGGTCTGTGACCGTGGGAAGTGAGTAGAATGAATAGAGGGCAGGAAGACCATGAGATCAGGGTGAGGCAGTTACAGCTGTATGAAAAATCAGTGGCTACAGCACCCAGGCTGTAAGAACCATGTGCAGCTGACTGAAGTGACTGATTCCAGGCACTTCATTTGTTACCTGGCTGTTTTTTGTTACCTAGTTCATTAACACAGCCATCACCGTACATTGTGACCTTTGGCTCTCTTTAAGCAGGTTTTTGTCAAATGCTGCTTGGAAATTTTGGTGAAGAGTGAAGAAATACTGGTATGGTTACAGAAAAAGCTCCTTTGCTTCGCAGCCTTGTGATTATGACTTCTCAGAGGGTTGTTTCTAGATTTGATTTCATTCCACAGATGGAGATGATAAATGAAGAATTTCCCAAAGACTAGAGACCGGAGAAGATGAAGTAGAAATGTCACTGCCTTGCTGACCCTTGGCTTTTAGAAAATGATGTCATCTAGCATGTCACCATCATCTGTACATCTGATTCCTGTCAGCTCAGCTGGGAAGTTCACCATGTTAGGGATCATCTTCATCTCTTGGGTTTCTTCAGTGTCCAGACTCTTGTCTGTACTCAGGACAATGGATTGCTCATAAGACTGGTAATTTCATATATTCTGCATCTACCCATTGTGACACCATCTGAACATCCTCTGTATGAAATGAAATCAGCAGTCAGTCCTTTTTTCTCCATGAATCTCTTCTGCATAATCCTCTGACAGAGAGATATTCTCCATCCTTCCTTTGGGATGAGACTGAGAATCACAGAATTGTTAAGGTTGGAAAAGACCTCTAAGATCGTCAAGTTAACCATTAACTCAGCACTGCCAGGTCCACACTAAACCATGTTCCCAAGGACCATATCGACATGTCTGAACATTTCCAGGGATGGTGATTCCACCACTTTCCAGAGCAGCCTGTTCCAGTGCCTGACCACAATGTCAGTGAAGAATTTTTTCCTAATATCCTATTTAAACCTCCCCTGGTGCAACCTGAAGTTGTTTCTTCTTGTCCTGTGGCTTGTTACCTGGGAAAAGAGACCAAAACCCACTTGTCTACAACCTCCCTTCAAGTTCTTTGAGAGAGGAATGAGGACTTGGATTGTGGCAGGCAGGCTGCAAAGCTACTAAATTGGGATGATGTCTGATTTTTAGTTGATTCTGTGATTGATCAAGCCTTAAACAAGGATAGTAATGTCACACAGCTGTTGTAAAGTGGTTGCTCAGCTACTAACATGAGATTGCTGGGTCAGTCATAACCCACCCCCTGCACTCAGGGCACCCATCACCCAGCAAGGCTCTTTGCTCTTTAATAATTTAATCATGATATTTATCCACTCCTGCACTGTAAGAATGGGAAAATGAGAGTCACAAACCAGTAGAGTCTTCTGAAGCATGACCTGCACTTCCTTCTGCCTTATGAGACCAGCTAAACTACTTGAGGTCAGAGCATTTTGAAGTGGATGTGCTTCCTTAGTTAACAATAACGATGCTTCAGGAAACTGAAAAAACACATAGTTTTCCCAACAGCGACTATTTTTTTTTTTTTGGTTGTTGTTGTTTTTTTTTTCTCTTGCCTGATATTGACATTTCAATTTATGCTAATTTAGCCCACTTGAAAAGCCCAAATAAATCACCCGGGCGGAACTGAAGAGAGGGTGAGTGTAAGGAAATTAAAATTATGAAGTTGATGTCTGTGCTAAGATAGCTCTTGAGACACAAAGCATTTGCAATCACTGTAGCATGCATCCAGTCTGTGTGATACTTAATTAGGTTTTCAACAAGTGGTTTGAATTCCTTTGAAAATTTGTGGACCTTTGTTTACTGCCAACCAGCCTCCTCATGTCCACACAATAAATAATCATAGAGCTGGGGCCATCTGGAAACCTGAAAACAGGACATTTTTTCAAGTCTTGATAAAGAAGGATTAAAAAAAAAAAAAAAAGCAAGAAGGTATCAAAACTTTCTCCTTTTCCCCCAGTTTATCCAGATAGAAAGAACGTGGGAAGTGTCTTATGATGGCTGGTTTGATCCACTGACTTTCTTTTCTATAGTACCAAGAAAAAGCTTGGAAAGAAAGGTTGAAGGAAGTGAATTCCAGAATGTTGCCAGTGAAGCCAAAGTAAATATTCTGAAACTGGATCTGAACAAGAAGTGACCACGGACAATCAACTGGAAAGCAGTCACAGTCCCTGGAGCCAGAACTCTTGAGCAGAACTAATTTGAGTTATTGATAATGAGACACAAAGAACAGAGATACAATGCTAATCAGGTCTGGGCTGGCAGGTGCTCGTCCTAAAGTTGTTCCAGACTGTGGTAATCCAATGCTTAAAGAAGACTGGGATGAATTTCTATTGCCAAAATTTCCCAGCTATCAATGCTAATTCAGGCACTGAAACAGGTTGCCCAGAAAGTCTGTAGACCTCCCATCCTTGGAGATATTAATAAGATTTGTAGGACAAGACTCCAGTAATCAGATCTAATCTCAAAGGCCCTTTTTTGACCGGGGGGTTCAGATAAGAGGATTTCTTGAGGACTTTAATTGAGGATTTCTTCCTGACTTTAATTTTGTTATTATTAATTCTAGCAACTGTGTGCACACTTCTTAAAGGAGGATGTACTGCAGAAGGTGCAGGGAAGAACAGCCAGGGCAACGAAACTATGGTTTCATGGAAGAAAGCAGTTTTAGGTCAACCATGCCATATTCTTGCCCCAGGTTGTTCAGAAATCATTGCAAAACACAAACCTCACACACCACAATAAGCAATACTCCTATGTTGTGTAGCTGTGTATGTTTGTATCCAGTGTGCTTGTACAGAAACCTGCAGATATAAGGATGTATCAAACACAAGGATCAGCAGGAGATGCCCTTCACACTGGATGATGCACGTAGTTGTGAAAGATGAGTGAATTACCCTTTCCTGAGGCAACAAGTTGTTATTTAGCCAGTTAAGTGCAGGAGATAACACATGCAGAGAAGCATTTGCCTCTCCAGTTGCCTGTTTTAGGGAAGAGGGATAGCAAGACTGTCACCTTAATAGGAAAGAAAGCTGGAGAGGAGAGCTAAATGTGTTCAAATGTTTTTGAGAGCCTGGCTCCAAGGACAGCAGCCTACAAGGATGTATCATCCTCCACAGTGAGGGACGCAGAAGGAAAGAGTCTTTGTCAAGGTGAAGAATGGAAAACTCTGTAGTAAATTAGGTGACTAAAGGGACAGAGGGAGAGATCTTGTTGTTTGCATATTAAACAACATTTCTTCATGTAGTTTTTCTGTGAATATTTTTCTTTTCTTGCCACAGGTGAGTGAGAATGCCAGGAGAAAGTCAGGAAGCCTCTGCTTTGAAGTCAGAACTTGCAGCCACTGCATTTGTGCTGAAAACGTGTATCAAATCAAGCGTTTTGTCAAGCACTGGAAGAGGCTGCCCAGGGAAGTGGTTAAGTCACCATCCCTGGAGGGATTTAAAGACATGTAGATGTGGCATTTATGGGTTAGTAGTTGGACTTGGTGATCTTAAGGGTCTATTCCAACTCAAATGATTCTGTGATTCTAAATCAGAATTGCTGGGCTTAATTTTGGCCCATCTTCAATCAAGACTAAGTCCCCACCAGGCTATCAGCGGATTTCTCCTGCAGAGTGGGAGTTGTTGACTTTTTTGACTGTGATGCCAGCTTACACCAGCAGATATTGTGGCCCAGGGTAAGTCTCAGCCCCACTATGACTGTGGCAAGGTGGTTTAACAGACCATTTTTGTATTGGGTCTGGGTCGTGGGTTCAGTGTCTGCTGATGCAGCCAGTGGGGCCAAAGCTTTCACTTGAGGTTGTGAGAAAGTTAATTGATGAAAAAAGTATGAGATAAGAGCTCACATGTTCTTATTTTCTGAGCTATTTGGTGTTTTTCTTTTGTTTAGTATCTCCAGGTTTCCCACCCCACAGTCTGGCATGGAGATCTCCTTCAAGTCCAATCTCTGTCATTCAAATCCCAGACCTCTTTGGCCTTCTGGGGTTATTAAATGTTTGGCTTTATTACTTTTTTTTTTTTTTTTTTTTTTAATCTGACAAGTACAATCTGAAATACAAAAACAGCACAGGGATTACATGAAGATGATCAGAGGGCTGGAGAACCTCTCCTGTGAAGACAGTCTGGGGTTGTTCAGCTTGGAGAAGAGAAAGCTCTTGGGTGAACTTATTGTGGCCTTTCAGTACCGGAGGGGGCTACAAGAAATCTGGAGAGAGACTTCTGACAAGGGCATGGAGTGACAGGACAAGGGGGAATGGCTTCAGACGGAAAGAGAGCAGGTTTAGATTAGATATTAGGAAAAAATTCTTTACTCTGAGGGTGGTGAGGTCCTGGTACAGGTTGCCCAAAGAAGCTGTAGTTGTCCCATCCCTGGAAGTGTTCAAAGCCACGTTGGATGGGACTTGGAGCAACCTGGGATTGTGGAAGGTGTCCCTGCCCATGGAACTGGATGACCTTTAGGTCCCTCCCAACCAAAACTGTTCCACGACTGCCACACTACACTTTTTGTGGCCGCCTTCCTGGTGTTGCTGACACCTCAGAGACTTTCTATCACACAGAAAGACAAATGTTCCAAATGTTCCTGCTTTCAGGCTATTCAGTTGTTTGGTTTTTTTTTCTTTTAAACTACCTGTTTTACTTCCCCTAAGTTTTCTTCCAACCTGCTGTACATAACCGGAGAAAGCTCCAGTCACACGTGCCCAGAGAGTGATTATCAGTGGGTACAACTGTGCACTTATTGTTTCCTTCTTGTTAAAAACCAAATGAATCTTTTCACTGTATTTAAGAGGCTCTCATACTTTCAGAAAACCCACATTGTTCCTTAATGATTTCATCTGGCAAAATGCACACTGGTTGGTTTGTATTTATTTATTTTTCTTCCTTCCTGGAATTTTCAAAGCTGTGAAATCATCTCTGCCATATTTACCCCTCTGCTTATGCATGGGAATCAATAGTTATTGTGCCTTAAATGTATCAGAAACATCCTTAGATGTGAGATAATCTTATCCCTGCCTGATACCATATGGAATGGGTACAGCTCCTAAAGAGACATTTGCTATTGGGAATTTACTCTGAGATGTGCCCTTTATAGAAATGCATTCTTAGGAATTAAGAAGACTATGAGGAATCCCACCATGACCAAGGAAAAGAGAAGTGTTCAACCCTCACTATGTGTGAAAGTTTTGTGCATAACATTGCTTTCAACACTACCAGATATGATAATTGGCTTCCACTGGATGGTCTCAGAAGAGTCTGAGGGTTCAGAAGGAGTTTCTGTGCAGGTGATGTGACTGAAAGGTCAAATTCATGGTTCCCCAGGCAAGACAACTCAAGTCGAGCCAGTCAAGTTACCAAGCATGAAGAATGCCAAACTACGAGGACATGTGAGTTTAGAGCCTGAGCAAAATGGAAAATAGAGTTGTGTGAGCAAAATTTTGAGCAAATAGGAACCATACATTCCTTTTCCCCCAGCGTTTAAGACTGGACAGTTCTTGCTCTGGAAAAATCTTCGTTGTTGAGGGAGTCTGAGATGTTTGGGAAAGGTTTTTCTCTGAGCTTTCCCAAACTATGAACCTGTTGAATGCTGCAAGGTCACCTTTAAGCTATGATCAGAGGGAAAGTAGAGGTGGCTGCTCACACCTCCCAGGATGACACAGTCCATCAGAAATGGGCTGAAGTGCCACCTTCAAGTGTGAGTGACCAAGGCAGAGGCAAGTCCTCATGTGCTGCAAACTGGTAATTTATGCCAGCAGAGCCTCTGCTCGTGGATATTTTGTGCCATGAAGAGCAGTGGTCCCTCACAGTGTCTGGGGAACTTCAGAGGAGTCCTGAGCAATGGGGTGAGTGCTGCCTGGCAAACCCAGTTCCTGTCAGATCACGCTCAGCTCTACAGCTTTGATATGGAAAGGAGCTGGGGAGAGGTCACCCTGGTCTCCTCTTCCTGCAAGAAAAACAAGAAACACCAGAGGATAAAAGAGAAAGGGAGAAAACCCAAAGCTCCATCTGACAAAGCAGGATTTCATCCAGGTTGTTGGGTTGCCTCTGTTTGATGGACAAGTTAGACATTTGAATGGACTTTGCAACCTGTTTCTAGAGACCATGATTTTCCCTTTTGAAGCCTCTACATAGTTTCCCATCTGTGTTTTTTTTTTTTTTTTTTTTACTCATGGGGGAAAAAGGTATTAACTATTTATTTCTTTTTCTGAAATCCTCCTTGTGGACTTGATTTCACATCTTTTCAGCTTCTCTTTATATCCTATAGAATTCCAGACTATTTTCTTAATATATATTTTAACATCTCTTTTAGAAACTTGATCCAAAGTTAAACACTGGTCAGAAATATATATTATATCTAATTCATTAGATGAACACAGCCATCTGAAAACTTAAAATTCCTACTAATGCACATCCCAGCCTTGCAGCAACATGTGTGTGAGTCAACCCACTGAACCATGGTCATTGCAACTGCTCTCTGCAGTGTTAGAGAGATGCAAATGCCTGAATGCAGGACAGTAGTGATCAGTTCAGAAGAAACCTCTGCCTTGATAAAGAAATCAAGAGGAATATTTTTTTGTCAGCAGAGTGAATATTTCCATTCCCTTGGTTTTCTTTTTGAACTGCCCCCAGGCACTGCCATCCTGCAGTTGAGGCTGGAACCTGGGTCTGACCTTGTCAATCCTTTCCCAAGGTGGACTTTTTTGTTGACATGCTGAAAACCCACATCTCAAATCTCTAATTATTTTGTATAAGCAATCTTTCATTACACTTTTCAAATTCCAGAGCCTTCCACATGAAGAAGTCAAGAATTTAATTCCAGTCACTTCAGTGAAGCACAGCCAGCGCACTAAAATCTACGTTCCCTCCTGGGCCCAAAGCCTGGTAGTAGCCACGAGGTCAGCCTGGCTAGAGTCCATTTCAGTGAAAATCTAAGCAGAAAGCCAAAAAAGTCTGGTAGTTTTCCTCTCTGGAAAGCAGTGCACGGAGAGCAGACACTGGATATCTGCAGGAGATGATGTTGGACATGGACAGTCACACTCAGAGCTGCAGCAGAGGCAAGGCTGGGGCACGACATCCCAAGGCCAAGGTGAGGACGTGGTAAAGTGATGGCAAAGGTAGGAGGCAGCCTCGTGGATCCATGGAGGGTCAGCACACAGAGCTGGAGGTGCTGAGAGTGGGAGCCTGGAATGGGACTGAGCAGCCCAGAAAAAGTAATAATCAGGGTCACCAAAGAGCTGTGGGATTCCAATGGGTAACTAGGCTGAAGGAGTAGGATGTGGATGCAAGGACAGTGCTTGGATCTAGACATAGTAAGGCCAAAGTGTTTGGAGTCATAGTTTTAAGCTAATTATGAATTTTTTTTGGAATTATTGCCTTTGTCTCCTGTTGCCAACAGCACAGACCTACACCCTTTGCTTAGGTGGGGACAACTGCAGAGAGCAGCAGGTGAGGGTTGGGATACAAAACTGTCCCAGGGAGAGAGATGAGTAGACAGCGAGCTGGTGGGAAAGGTGAGTTCAATCCAGGTGCTGTACATGGAGAATAACATATATGCCCTAGTTACAAACACCCTGCAGCCACAGTGTCACTGTGTATATAGTGAGACTGCCACACAGGAATGTAGTGCTGCATCTTTCTCAAGCGGCAGGATAATGGGAAACCATAGAAGTATCCAGGAAAGCTGGCACAGTTGAAGGTATATCATCAATAGCTGTCGCTGGAAGGAATCAAATCTGCAGTGCTTCAGGTTCTTGCTGGTTCCTCTTTGACTTTAGATCTAAGTTTATGGAGGAAGAAGATCTGTTTGTATTGTTTTTTGGTCTTAATTTTTCTCTGGTAAATACCACTGGGCTATAATCGTCATCCTAAAATAAATTCAGTTTTTTCTAGAGCTTAGTTTCTATGACAATGTTTTATGGATAAATAAGAGTGCATTCCTTGGTCCAGAGGACACATACAAGTTGGCATATGTATGGTTAAACATCCTTGCTTGAAAAGGGTGATTTGTTCTGCCTTTTGGGAGCAGTCCCTGGTTTGTGCTAGCACTCAAATGATATTTCTACATTTTCTGGGAAAGACCTCCTTGAAAGTAGATCTCTTGCTCCAAGTTGAGATGGAAGTGGTCCAGTCAGTGGCAATTCATTGCCCAAACCTCTGCCCTTCTTGCCTTTTCAGTGTAGCCCACTCTGACCAAAGAGCTGGTTGCAGAACAAGGATGTCTCTGCAGCCAGAGCACGCCAGGGAGCTTTTTAAACATGTTGTCAAGCTTGTGGCAACCTCTGTGGCTGATACTTGATCTGCATGTCGTGTACTGCCTCTCCTCACTCTTGTCCTGTTAAATAAATATTCTGGGGGTGGACCTGTGGGTGTGATCCCAGCAGACACCCAGCAGGGCCTCACCTCCCTCTCCCTGCTGCAGGGAAAGCAGCACAGGGCCCTGAAATGCGAGACAAATTAAAAGCAAACATTGTTTCTGCACATAAAAGTGCACCTTTCAGAGCCTTGTGACTCTCCAGTGCCCTGACCGAGTGGCTGCTCTGCTGAGGCAGCTCTCAAATAGAGATGAAAAAGGCACAAATAACGTGCCAAACCATCACACTCAGGTCATGCACACAACTCATCATCCTCCCATTAATCAGGCTGGCTGCTTGTCCTCTGCTCTCTCTCCCAGCACACACATGTCCCTGACAGAGTTTCAGGATCTCAAAAACCTATTAAAGAGACGTTTTTACAAAGGGGAAAAAAAAAAAGAGCCATGCCCAGCAATGCTGCATCAGAAGATGTATGTGCTGCTGTGGTGACTTTTGCCACAAGAACAAACAGTTTCTTCTAAGCTTACAGGAACATGCTGCAACCCCAGGATGGTACAGATGGAATTTCTGGGCTCAGTTGGTGTCTGGTGCCTATTTCCCCCCCTTCTGGCACAGGAATTGTGTCGATGGCACTTGGTCAAACCCAACACATATATTGCCTGAAGAGATGGTTGTCTGAGGAAATGGGGGGTAAACCTGTGAGCAAGCAAAGCCCAGATAGTTTAGACACTGTTAAATGAGATGCCCTGAGCCAACTCTAAATGCTGCACTTTTTCTCTTTACACAAGATGCCTTAGGCCAGCAGCTGCCAAGACTAAGATAATTCAAGTTATTGGAAGCAATTACTTATCACAGACCTGTTTTGGACTCAGCTCATGCTGTTCCCTAAGAAAAGATGTCTTCCTTAGATAGATTTCTGTCTTTGACAGGGATACAAGAGATTTCTTAGGTACTCATCACACCTCAAAATAAAAATAGCATTTTATAAAGCAAACAAAGCTTTAAAGGCATCTTTTCTGAGAGTATGTGTTGGCACTGGTGACTAGGAAAAAAGTGTAAGTTAGGAGTAAAAAAGAGTGCAGACTTTGAAGTAGCAGAAGATAAGACAACTTGTTGGGTTTGTGGATTTATTTAGCTTACTCTTCCTTCTTCCCTGGAGCCTCTGAGTGACTGAAGTGGTGGTGGAAGCTGCACACCGGATCAGTTTGGAAAGAAGGTTCTGAGGAAAGAGAAAATACTGATTACATGGAGTATGGAATAGGTCCTGGGAAAACAGGACATACAAAAGGCTTTATTGGCTGTGTAGTCTGGTGTCCTGTTCCTGACAGTGGCCCAGGGTGATACCAGGTATAAGAACAAGATAAACAGATTACTATTCTGACATCCAGCCACTTGGTGTTCAGAGATACCCTGGCCTGGAGGTGGTTTCTCTGTATTTTGTAAAACCAGTGGCTCTCTTGGCAAGAACACATCCATGGAAACCCACCGCTTCTTAGCACCTACAACATCCTGTGGTAAAGAGCTCCTTGGCTTCATGATGAACCTCCTTGGGTATGCTTTGAACCTGCTCCATGGGAGGATCTGAAGCCTATTCTTACTCTCTTTCTCTGTCTTATCATCTCCATTAGAGAGGAAAGTTCAACAGTGAAAGTAACATCTGATAAGACTAAGGACAAATGTGTTCCTCCAACAAGTCACAACAAAAGGTCATGCCCAGCCAAGCCTTGGCACTATTGTTTTCCCCAGAAAGGATGAAGGCATAGATGGACAGATGAATGAAGGGATGGAGAGGCAGAAAGATGAAAGTGTGGAAGTAAGTATGGATGGAGTGAGTTCAGCGCCCACTCTGTCCCCACAGCTCCCACCTGTGTGTCAAGCCATCAGTGGGGCCCACAGGAAACAATTCCCAGCAGAGGCTGTGATTTTAAAATGGTTTGAATTTCTGGTGACACAATCAGTGGGAATAGGGCAGATGGCAAAGGTGCTGATGGCCTTCATTAAAGGTTCCTGCTGGACACTGATCTGACAAGGACCACTATTATCAGTGTCCTCAGGATTCTACGGTTAAATAATGACAGCATGTGCATTTTGGATTTTTCCCTCCTTTGTCTATTTCCTCTGTCATTGTTTTATTGTCATCCCTCTCCAGCTGCACATTAGCATTCTTCCTCTCTCCAAAACCTCCTCCCTCGTTTCCTTCCCACACTGCACCCTTTTCCCACTCTTCCACAGGGCTGCTTATCATCACACAGTGACACAACTGTGTGGATACCAGTGTGGAGTCATCACCCACCATTCCAGCACAGAAACCAGCAGGACAGTGACAGCATGAAGGGCAGATATCTCCTGCTGTCTCTCTTTGAGCTGCCACGCTGTCATCACCTTTTCCAGTATGGTTTTGCCTCATTTTCCTTTGCCTGGCAGCAGGTGCACTGGCCAAGGTGAGCAGACTTAGGAAATAGCTCTGTGGATGGTGCATCAGAGATAACCCTTTACTGGGATGTGCAATATAACAGGAACTTCCACCAGCTGTATTTGCAGTGACGTTTTCCTCATAGCTCTGGAGTGCTTACTGCCACCCCCACATTTACCTGGCAGGACACTACCTACAGCTTGATATAAAGACCACTAAAGGCTGTAGTAGGTCACTGGAAAGGAAAAGTCACAAAACCAACACATTCTCAGCAAATGATGAGCTGATCTCTAGTTGTGGAGGTGGTGGTGATAGAGCAGGAGTGTTGGTGAGGGTTCTGTTTGTAAGACTGCACTGAGACGCTCAACCTGAATGCAGTTTAAATTGAGAAATTGGAAGTGACCTGAGGTGAAAGGAAAATAATTTGTTTTACTGCCTTCGTTAGCAGCACATTTTCCCTCTGAATTAGCTGGCATGACAGTTCAGGCACTGGAAAAGGGGAAGATGAAGATGAAAAGGCCTGGGAATCCATCTCATTGTGTTTCATACAGGACTGAGTTTCAGCTAATGAGGCTTTCATGTGTGGCAAAGGGAATCTGCTCTGTGAGAAAACATTGCTCAGGCACTCTCATGAGCTGAGGAAGCACAGTGTGTCACTCTGAATATGTGATGTGGGTGCAGCCTTTCACACATCAGCTCTGACCTCTGCTGGGAGGCATCAAACGAGCCCCCAGGAGAGCAGAGAAAGGCGTTTGTTTGCCAGGGAGTGCCTTTAAGATCAGATGCAAGCAGCTTTCTGGGATGTCTATCTCACTCCATGCCTGTGAGGAAATTCTGTCACCATCAACCTTTTTCAAGTTAATATCTGATTTTGGAGACTTTTCTGTCATGCCTTGCTATTCAATAGAGGAGGTGAAAAAAATTAGATGATGAAATTCTATCTGTTGGCTGGACCTGATTCACTCAGAGTTGTATATTTGGTAGGTATGAGAGTAATGAGGCTTTTTTTGGCTCTGCATTGACTGAGAAATAAAATTCAAAGAAATGCATGAGCATTCCCTTCCCTACTGGTGCTACCTTTCATACAGTACTTTAAAAAATAAAACCCAGACCTGAACATTGCTTAAGGCTCCTGAAGTGAAGCTCATGGATATTTCTTTTTATGTGCAACCCTTAGCAGGACATACTAGTACTTGGTGTTTTGAAAATCCAGTATGGGACAAGCTTTTGCCCAAGAGTGGGCTCTGTAGTATGAAATGCTATTTTGGGATATAGGGAGTACCTAAAGGGGGCTTTCAGGCAGGCTGGAGAGCGACTTTGGACAAAGGCACGTCATGAGAGAAGAGGGGGCAATGGCCTTAAGCTGAAGGAAGGTAGGTTTAGATTAAATATTAGGAAGAAATTCTTTACCGTGTGGGTGTTGAGGCATTGGCACAGGTTGCCTGGAGAGTTTGTGTACTCCCCATCCCTGGAACTGTTCAAGGCCAGGCTGGCTGGGGCTCAGAGCAGCCTGGTCCAGTGGAAGGTGTCCCTGCCAACGGCAGGGGATTGGAACTCCATGATCCTGGGATCCTGGGCATAGCTCCTCATTTGGCAATTTCTGCCACAAATTAATTGCTTGTGCTGGAATAAGAGCACTGTCAACACCTTCCCTCTCTGGGCTTTTCCTGGGGTATATTTTCAGAGTTGTGCTGCTGTGATGTGACTGCCAGAAAGTGGCCAGAAGGGAGTAACGTCTTTCGCATCAGGTCAGTTCTAGACGTCCATGTTGATATTGGAGGAATATTTATTATTATTATTACTTATTTATTATTATGTTTTGCTATTATTCTGTGCATGCCCCATACTTGGAAGTGTTCCAGGCCAGGCTGGATGAGACTGAGCAAACTGTCAAAGGTATCCCTGCCCATGGCAGGGGGTTGGAACTGATCCAAGTGATCTTCAAAGTCCCTTCCAACCCAATCCATTCTATGGTTCAGTGATTCTATGATTTTATGTGATCTTTAAATATAAGCTACTCGGATAAGAATAAGGCTGAGCCATTGATTTATTAGCCATTTCAATATATCCACTTCTTTTAGCAGGTGAGTTCAGCAATTTTTAGCCACTCAGTGTGTCACAAGAGACAGAGGAATATCGAAGAAGTCTCCCTGTTTCCACATTGTGGAAATGTTAACAAACAGAGCTGTCAGAGGAGCTCATTTAACCTATTTTTTGAAAGCTCTTCTGGTGAGGGTTTACACCTTTCCCTGGGTGAGCTCCTCCAGCTCCTGGCTGCTTGGATAAACAGCTTGCAAACATCTTGCAAAAAAAAAAATCTCTGCTCTTATTTCGGTGGGCTCATTTCAGACGGGAGACGTCAAGGCTTGATTTACCTGAGGCATCAGCCAGTGTAAAGCATAAGGCTGACAATTAGTGTTGAAGAAGAAGCAGATGGGAGGACACTTGTGCTGCCTGACCCCACTCCCCACTCCGAGGACAGCTGTCACCTGTGACAGTCCTGACTCTCCAGCAGCGCCAAGTTTCTCGCCTCTGCTAAATGGTCTCTATTTACTCTTCTGTTCAGAGCAGTGGTTAGCTGGAAAATGTCCAATTTTGTGAGTAACAGCTGTTACTTTAGAAGTGACAGGCTCTATTAATCTAAAACAATCTTCCATCTGAGCTGTACAGCCGACCAAATGGACCTATCCCAGGGAAACTCTGCTGCTGCAAATATGCGATGCATTAAGGGCTCTGGGAAAGGCAGAAAGCATTTGCAGGCTGTCAGGAAAATAAAACAGCTTAGGTGAATAAGACCTGGAGTACCAGCAGCATCTAGGCTGGTCTTTTTGTAACAAAGTTTTCAGTTAGGTACCAGCTTGGCCCTTTAGAGAAGCGAAATGTAGACCGTGGGCTTGTGTTATCTTCTTGATGTTGTCACCCTTTCCTCTATGACTTTAAGGAAATCACAGTGGGGCCCAAATTTCATTGTGTAGTATTTGAAATAGTTTATTATGATGATCACTCCGGAGGCTTCATCAGAAAGTGGAGTTGCATGGCAAAGTGAGGTCACTCTGCGCTGACTATGCAGTTATCACTCCCAGGACCTTCTTTTGACACATTGCAGGTGAGGACAGTTGTGTCAACTTAAACATCCTTTGTTTTTTGCCAGTAAATGACCTACAGTGTGTGGAGCTGCAGTAGCTTCGACCTGTGTCTCACTTCTTTGTTTTCCTGGCAGTGTTGCATTCAGTCATTGAGCTTTCAGACAGAGCTTTCATAGGATCACAGAATGCTTTGGGTTGGAAGGGACCTCAAAGATCACCCAGTTCCAACCCCCCTGCTGTGGGTACGGACACCTTTCACTGGACCCAGGTTACTCACTTTGCGTTTCTGTAGTTCCTCTTTCCCATGGGCTTTACTGAACTTAAAATAATAAAAAAAGAAGAATTAAAATAACTTCACCTCACTCTTAATTGGAGATTTTTTTCCCCTTTTCAGTTTTCCAGGAACCGAAAAAAAAAAAATCTGGTTTTATGCAACACATTTACTTTCCTTTTCAGAATGCCATGGATGAAAGCCACAGGGACTGATGTTTGCTTTTGTGACAAGGCTTCAGTGGAGTCTGGGAGCTGTGAGCCTACAGAGAGCTCATAGACACAAGAGAGCTTGAAAAACAACAGCTCCTGCTTAAATTTAGCAGCTTCAAAGACCAGGCAAAGCCTGTGATGCATAAAGCATTGAGGACAGACAGAGGAGAGCCCAAATTATCTGTCTGAGCCTGGCCACATGCAGACAAGGAGACAAGAAAAGGGACCAGTTGTGGTAACATGCAGAGAAAATCTGTCCTGATTTGCACTTGAGATTTTTTGAGGATTGGATGGGGAGATGCCTGGCATACTTCTAGGACACCAGCTAGTTTCTGCTCGCAGTCCTGGCTGGCAGATGAAATCACAGAGGATAAATGCCTTGCCACCTCTCCCCAGCTCTTCTGCCTCTGTTCTCCAGAGGCAAATCCAAGAACAGAGTTCAGAGGGTTGACCTGTTCTTGTGTTTGCTGAGATTCCAGTCTCTCAAGGCTTCTGCAGGTGTTCCAGCTCTCGCAAATTCAACACTTTCTGAGTTCCTGGAAGTATGTAAACTGACACTGAAAGGTTATTTCAATTGACTTCCAGCTCCTAGGAAAACTGAGAGGCAGAGATTTTGCTCAGGCCTGCTCTTGACTTTCCTATACACTTCCCAGAACCAGACTTACCTGTGTTATAGCTCTGTTCAGAGAAAGATTATGCTGCCAGGCCCTCCTCGTGCTATTTCCTCACTTGTTTACCTCCTTCTGATGCCCCAGCAATGCCTGGAATAAAATGGTTAATCCGTGTGCCTATGTTTGCATATGCACAGAGATCAGAACCCCCTCCTACTCCAAATAGGTAATTTAAGGATCTTTTTGTTAACATGCAGATGTATTGAAAGAAAATAACAAACGTGGACAAGAGGTGAGCCCTCAGAAAAATGACCTTTCCACTCCTTCAGCTTTTCTTTGCCTCCTCCTCCAGTCCCTGTTTCCAGTGTGCTGCCAGCATTACCTCCAACAGCCCTTTACTGTTATACATGAATTTGGTTGTTTGGTCATTTTGTGGCTTCCCTATCCTTTAAGGAGTTTTATTCTGCTTGCTGTGGTTCAGCACAATCCCTGATACTCTGCTCCTCAGGGAATCCATTAGTGTTTCATCCCCACTATAGACCACGAACTGCTAGTGGGATAGAAGATGTCTTCACTTTTCTGCCTATTAACTCTCAAAGGAACTGCAGGCAGTGGTGATGGTAAGAAGCCAGGACTTTTGACAGTTCCTGAAGACAAAAATAAATAAAATCAGCTCATTTAATCAATTGGAGGCATTTACAACAAAATTCAGCAAACATACAGCGCACCAAAAGGCAGGCACTTTGAATCCCTAAGTTTTGTTGAAAGGCTGCAAAAATGTCTGAGAGTTGTGAATGTGTTTTTGGTCTCTGGATGACCTCTCAAGTCGCTGCATTTTCCTGATGCTATAATAATAAAATCCAGAAAGACTGCTCAGCCCAGCTTTTCAGATCAAACTGATTGACAGGAAGACTAGTTCCATGGAAACTGCAGAATCTTCCCTATTTTCTTCTTCCTAAGACCCTCATGCATGACTGAGTCTCATTTACCTCTGCACAGTTTAGTGCAATTACATCTCTCTAATTTAAGTAGAATTTTTTTTTTTCTGGTAGAGGAGGTTAGAAAGGTGAGATTGAATGTTTCTTGCAACTGCTCAGGGCTTCAGTCTCTGCACTACAGAAAAATACAAACTTAATTCTCCCCATTCCTTCACTGTTTCAATTTCCTTCTCTGCTCGTTTCCATGGGTGGTAGAAAAGGGATGTAATTCCTATCTGGAGCTGATTTTCACTCTTTGAATTCAGCTTCTCCTCAGACAGGCATTTTATTCAAATCAATATCAGATCCCATGGAAAAAAATCAAGAATATTTCTGACAGCTGTACTGAGTAAGGATAGGAAAGGGAAATTTGGGGTTGGGTAAAGGGAGATGTTGATTCTTTAGTAAATGCATGATGAGATGTTTTCAACAACATGAGTAATTGAAATGCACTGTGGAACAGACTCATGCACAATGAGATGTCTCTTATTTTTCCTGTCATCTTGGCAAACAGTAGAGTTCCTGTGGCTGTTTGGGTTTGTGGAGTAGGCGCTGACAGAAATCTATATTTTCCCTAATCTGTATGCTTTGAGTGGTGTACAAATAATTATGAAAGAAGTCAGTAACAGCTTCCCATCTTGGTCTGCAAGCTCTGTGTGCCAACCACAGGAGGGCACACACCAGCACAGTGACAGCAGGAAAGATGGGTCAGGAGCAGAACTTGCACGTTCATGCCTTATTCCTGTTCTTCTTAAGGTTTTGCAATACTGGGAGAACTACAGACTCTCATGAAGTCCTGAGTGCCACCAGTCACGCTACAGCCACAGAGGCACAGACTTCACAGATGTTTTCTTTGTGAAGAAAGTGGACCATAGAATCATAGTCATTTAGGTTGGAAAAGACCTCTAATATCATCAAGTTCAACCATTAACCCAGCACTGCCAAGCCCACTACTAATCCATGTCCCCAGGTGCCTCATCTACACACCTTCTGAGCGTTTCCAAGGACTGCTTCCTACTCTTGGGACTATTTTCCCCTGTGCATTTCTTTTTCCCAGAGGAAAATGGGCATTGCCACAGGGACTGGGCCTGTCCTCAGCCCATCGGAGATTTGGAGACCCGGCTTTGAAGGCAAACCTGGGTTTGATGACGAGTGAGCAGAACTCCCAGTTGAGGTGCTCACTGCACTGGGCAGCAGGTTACCCCCCTCCACACAGCAGAGCTTTTTCTGTGCCTGTTTCTCATTCCCAAACTTTTCCTGCTGTGCTGAACCACTCCTGGAAATTATGAATGCTAATGGCATTGTGGCCAAGAGCAAAGCTGCCCAGCAGGAGGGGAGCTCTCAAGCCTTACATGATGAATTTGCATTGCTGCAGCACCAGGGATCCTCAAGAAAGGATCAGGGCTCTGTTTGGGGAGGATCTGTATGAATGAAAAACAGCAGAGCTCTCAGTCTCAGGGATAAGTAAAGTGCAACAGTGTCTGAAACCAGGGAGAGAGGAGAAGGTGTGAGAACAAAGGAGGAAAACTGCTACCAGGGGCAAATAAAGACATTTGTTCTGCTTAGTCACAGCCAAATCTTTGGGCAAGTCTACCAAGGCTTCCCTAAGCACAAAAATTATACACAAATATGATTTCATAAAAATGAAAAGATAATTGTATTAATGTTAATGAAATGTTCCTTAAGATGGTTTAATTCCAATAGACTACATTAAAGGTGAGGTGGGATGTGTACAAGCCACCACTGATAAGAAAGAGGTGCTTGAACACAGTATTTGCATTTAATTTCAGGACCTGATTAACCAGCTGAAACTCATTGCACTCCTGGTTTTGGGTGTGTCTCAGGTCAGGATCTAACCCAGTAAACCTGGACAACCAGGTAACCTATAAAACCCCTTCTTAATTACAGCATAGCTTCTGGGGCAGGGAAGAGACAGCAGAAGAGATGAATAGCTTGATGAATAGCAGTATGGGAGGCATAAATTAAATAAATTCGTAATATTAAACCTTTTTAAAGTTTAGTGCTCTCTGTCTGGTTGTTATTTAAGCCATTCCCTGACAAAGGAATTCTTCTATGTGCAGAAAATAACCTGAAGAACATTATTTGCACGGTTTAAAAAAAGAAATCAAACCAAACCCGATCTCTATATCTAGACTGTTACAGGGACAGCAGAGGAGAAAAATCTCATTTTTCAGCCTGCATGCAACAACTTTCCCCATTTGAAAGTGACTCTGTGGCACCTAACCCACAAGTTTGAGGGTAGGAAAAGCGAAGTTTGGATGACCTGAGGGCCAAGTTACAGCCACCTGTCCAGGCTGTGGAACTGGCAATTCAGAAAAGCCTGTTGGATGTGGACAATACTCTGTACAGCAAATGGAGCCACAGGAAACATCCTCTGCTGGTTCCTGCAGGTCTGACATGGAGAAACTCCTTGCTCTGCTAAAAACAAGGCGTGTAAAATTGCTGTTGTGCAGCTTCAGCTTTTTTAAATTGGCAGAGAAGAGCTGAAGAGGGTGAGAATGCTGTAGAAAATACTGAGCTAGAAAAGATTTCTGGTCAAGCCATTTCTTCATGAGGATATTGACTTGGGTTCAAACCATGCCAGTCCAAACTTTCCTTAGAAATCCCTGCTGATGGAAATTTTGCAGCTTCTCTGTTAATATTTGAATTATTTCTGTTGGCTTTTGCTTTCGTTTCTTAATTTCTTTGTAAAATTAAATGCTTTAAGAGTTTCACGTTTCTCTTTCAAGCAATCAATTGCTTTGTTTTTAATTTTTTTAAATCTTCTTGAGTTTCTCTGATTTTTCTGTATTTTTACTTCTTCAAAAAGACCAGATTGAAGTCATGGCTACAAGTGGATAAAGTAGTTATGTTTATCTAAAAAATAAAATCAGTGTAAAAAGACCATTTTTTTCTTAATTAAGACTTTTGCCAGGTCACGGCATAGATGAAAATTCATCTTCTAATCAGAGACTGTCATATTCCTTTAGGTTAACGGTGTAAAATAACACCTGTGGAACCTTAGGACAAGTAATTGTCTATAAAACTTCTGTTTCAAAATTTAGGATGCCTTGTGCTGCTAATGAATGGTAGAAGATGTGTTACACTTCTTTTTTAGTGAAATATCAGCTACGTGGCTGGGAATGGCCCAGACTAGCAGAGGACTGTGATACTCCACTGGAATTTAAAGCACACAGCAAGAAATACTGGATTTTTTTTTTTTTTTTTTTAGTTTCAAATAATCTTTCCTTCATGCTTGATTTCTCTCCAGAGCACAGCAAAAGGACAGCCAACAGCTCAGGACCCCCACTGCAAAATTCTCGAGGGATGTTGGCACGAATTCTGATTTGGTGAATCTCCTATGGGAGGGTGTTTGAAAGGTGAGCATTGCTCAGGTGTTTATGGCTTCGTGTTTTGAGCCAGCCTTACCTTGCCTTCTCTCCCAGTGTCTGCAATGAATCCTGGTACCATTAGAGACACTTGGACTGCACTTCCTGAATAGATGCATGAAACACTGTATAACCATAGAATTGTGGGATGGTTTGGGTTGGAAGGGACCTTAAGGCTCATTTAGTTCCAACGGCCCTGCCATGGACAGGGGTGCCACCCACCAGACCAGGTTGCTCCAAGCCCTGCCCAACCCAGCCTTGAACACTTCCAGGGATGTGGCATCCACAAATCCTCTGGGAAACCTGTGCCAGGGCCTCACCACCCTCCCAGGGAAGAAATCACTGCAACTGTAGCAGGAGTGACAGGCAGCAGCCATCGGTAGGTTAATATGTTTGCACTTGATGCCAAGCCTTGATATCCATGTTGGAGAACAACCATGGACTTGATGTGTGCTGATGCCGGCACCTCAGGTGGATGCTGCTGCTGAGCAGGGAGAAGTCACTGTGCACAGGGATGGAAAACACTCAGTGTCGTTTCTGAGAGTTTCATTCTGCTGGGAGGGGGGGGTAGGAGAAAGCTGGGCTGTCTCAACCCCTCCCACGGGGCTGAGGAACTGTGCTGTACCGAAAAAAAGCATCAGCAGGGCAGAGGTGTGGAAAGGGCTTTTAAGAAAGGACAAACGAAGTTGTTTGGAGAGGGGAATTCGTATCCAGCTCAGTGCTCTGGACAAGTTTAAATGGGATTTATTGCTCAACCAGAGAGCTGTTTGTGAGGTTGGGATCTGTACATGCAACACCTGAACTGTGATCTGACTTCTGCAAACAAGTATTTTCTCCAGGCCCTCGTGGCTGACAAGCACATGCTGTGATTGCTGTCCCTGAGGGCAGATCCTGTACCAAGGTTAATGGAACCAAGCTCAGTCTAATTTTGTTCCCAGAAGTTTCTGAGCAAACAGTTATCTGTCCTCTGCCTCGAAAATACAAACTCACAGGTGGACTTGCCGTGGGTTGATCGTTCTTAAAGCGGTGCTGTTCTCTCTAGAGGTGCGTGGGTGTTCTCTCAGACCTCCGTTTTAACAGACTACAATTACCAGTGCCACTGTAACTTTATTTAGCACAGTAGTAGCACTGATAGTGGCTGAGAGGATCAGCTGCTAAGGTTCCCTGAAATATTTGGGAGTCGGATAGTGTGTCTCACATTTTCTGTTTTGAAAATGCCTCAGTTCTAATAACAAGGTGGATATTCCAATATCTTCCATCAGTGAGTACTTGGGCTTCATCTTCCAGCTAGCAGCTTGGCTCCAGAAGAGTCACCTGTGATCTGCATTTCATTGCCTTCCTGCTGAGTGCAATGTCTCTCTATCAATGTCACAGGAAAATTTGTTCAAAGTCAAGTTCAGGTACTGACATTGGCGTGGAATTAGTTTGTCAGATATTCACATCACCCCTCTGCAACATGCTTTCCTTTAAACCTACAAACGTCTGGAGCGATTTTATGTAGTAAAACCACAACGTTCTCCTGAGTGCAAAGGCCACTTAAGCAACGTAAAAGGTAATTTTTCTACCGTTTGATCTTCTGCTGTGAAAAGTGGGGGTATTGATAAAATCGAAATGAAGTCCAGGTGAAGTCATTGCTAATACAAGTTTCTGAAAAAGGACCTGAAGATGGTTGCAGCTGTGCTATCAGGCAGCCATGAAAACCTCTTCATTGCCCAAAGAAATTGTGGCAGCCCCATTCCTGGAAGTGTCCAAGGTCAGGTTGGATGGGGCCCTGAGCAGCCTGGTCTGGTGGAAGGTGTCCCTGCCCATGGAAGGGCTTTTGAAAGGGATGGACTTTAAAGTCCTTTCCAATACAAACCATTCTATGATTCTCTGACTTTTACAAAGACAAAAAATTCCACAGTGTCATCCTGTCACAGCTTCCATCTGCTCCTGCTGTGCATATCTTGCCTCAATTCTGCCAAAACCTGTGGGTTCTTGGGTGTTTGACCCTGCACCTCTCCTGCCTCTGAACAAATTTTCCTGTGATCTTGATAAGGTCGATAACCCAGAGGTGGGATTAATTTCACCTACCTCAGGCGGTGCCTGCATTGCTCAGTGTTGGGAACACCAGGCTGACCTTGCAGGCGCTTCAAAGGAACAGACATTATCCATCTGACTGATTTTTAACATCTGAATTATACCCTACGATGGGCTATTTTTTCCCATTGACTCTAAAAGCACCTTTAGAGCTAGTTCAGATGTAGACCTTTAGACCTTTTGGTGAGATGAACTCGAATCACACAAGCTTTTGACTGAAGAATGTAATTTTATTTGAAAATGTTGCAAATCAACAATTTTTAACCTGCTTTCCGTGAAGGTGCTACTTTTTTTTAAAAAAAGAAATTTTTCCTCTTTTTAATTTTTGGTTTTGCTCTTTTTTCTTTCGCTTTTGTTCCTACTTTTTAATTTTTTTCTTTTGCTTTGACTGCATTACATCCATCTTAAAAGACTTTCCTAACTTTTTCTTCACTATCTATTTAAAGTATAGGAAAGTTCAGGAAAACTTAAGCATAGAATTGCTTTCACATACTAATGTTTCATAAGATGTTCAAGAAAGAATTTTTGAAGTTTTTAGACAAAAGTTGATTTTCCATTTTCAAGAAAACGCTAACTTTTAATGAACTAAAGAGTGATGAACTCTAATTATAACAGTGAACTCTAATTATACCATTTCATATTTTCATCAATACTCAGGCTGACTGCAAATGTTGGCACAATGAGGTCTCTTTTACTGACACATCCAGAAATAGTTTTATCTATAAAATTCTGCTGACATCGACTAAAGAACAAGTTGTCCAATACTTGGAAGAGTCTTTTACTTAAATGTTATTCTTTTCTTTTCTTTGACTGTAGAAAGGCCGTATAGATAGATGAATGAATAAAAATAACAAGAGACAATGGTAGAGACCTGGAGAATAAGAGGCATGCAGGGTTTGGAATTAATCCAAAACATCTATTGTGCTGTGATTATTTTAATGGCAATATCCCTGATCTGCTTATGATGGAGACGACAAGGAAAACGGAGAGAGGGACTTTTTACAAGAGCATGGAGTGACAGGACAAAGGGGAATGGCTTCAAACTGGAGGAGAGTAGGTTTATACTGGATATTAGGGAAAAAATTCTTTACTGTGAGGATGGTGGAGCACTGCAACAGGTTACCTGGAGAAGCTGTGGATGCCCCACCCCTGGAAGTGTTCAAGGCCAGGTTGGATGGGGCTTTGAACAACCTGGGCTAGTGGAAGGTGTCCCTGCCCATGGCATGGGATTGGAACTGGATGATCATTAAAGTCCTTTCCAACCCAAACCACTCTGTGATTCTATAATTTGTTGTGTAAATGTTAATCTACAAGGTCTGAACAACTTAGCAAACCTGAAAAACAACCCCAAGTGCTGTCTCAGGCATCATGGGGCGATAGCACAGTGAGGGGGATGGTGTGAAGATGTGTGGTCAATGCAGCCCTCCTGGGACACCACCAGGAACAGCACGTGCAGTGCTGACATCCCAGTGCTGGAAAGATGCTGCTGGAGTTTAATAAGGTGAAACACAAACAGTCAAAGAAGTTGGATTTCTCTGATTCCAGAGAGATGCAGGGGAGAGCCAGAGCAGCTAATTGGATGTTCAGCCATTGACTGGGTGTGCATGTTTTCTTTTTCAGTGCGAATTCCTTCTAGGCATAAATCCCTAGCAGGAGAAGAAGTAATGGAGATGCCTAGTGGTTTATGCCTATGTATAAAATTTGACCTGGTGCTGTCTTTTTCCCTTTTTTTGTGTGCAGCACCTAGGATAGGAGCATCACTACTAAGTTGCAATTATTGCTATCAATGAAAGAGAATATAAAATTTGTCTGTTTCTAAGACCTGCAGAGAAATTTTGATTCAATAGTACACAGGGAATCCTAAATTGCATCCTTTCAATAAAAGAGTAGCTAAACTCCTAAAGGTGTCTGTGTGTAGACCTAAAAAAAAAGATTTAAGCTCACTGAGCCACACCAAAGTTTCTGCTTGGTAAATATGCAAATCACAAAGCACTGCACCAGTCTATTAAAACACGATCTATTAACTGAAAACTTACTGCTGGTTACTATGAAAATGAGACTTAGCTTGTGCTAACTTTTTAATGGTGAGTTTGCACATTTTGGGGGGAATATCTGAAATGGGGGTGGGCGGGAAGATTCTGTAATCAGCACCTTATCTTTAACTTCTCATCCAATTTCCATTTTGAAAGTCTTTAATGGAGAAGCAAAGCATGTTTAATTGATTGCCATTAAAATCTTCAAAGGAATAAGCAAGATGAAAGTTGTTTCTAATTACTGCATTATGATGTAAGCTTAACGATACGACACTTCTCCAAATTGATTTTATTAGAATTTAAGATGAGGAATTAATTGAGTTACTGTATTGATCCATTTTATTTTTCCACCATTTAACATGTCCAGCGGAAAAAAAAAAAAGCCATTGAGCTGTGGAATAGTAATGAGGGCTTAAGAAAGAAAGTCGAAGTGAAGATGGATTGGCCAATAAAAATAACTTATAAAAACCGAAATGTGATGGCAGAATACAGTGGCAGAGACCAATTTGTCGCTAGGTTAATTAGAGTAAATTAAGGTTAATTCTTTTGTTATTTAACTTTTATTTCTTTGTTTTGCTTCATCCCACCTGTTTGTATTTGAATAACTGCTTTCCTGGCACAGCAATACTCTGAAAATCTCTAACCAATTCTGCCACATTTGCCTTTAAAGTTCTCTTTTACAATTACCTCCAAAACCTAAAAACCAATTCCATGCATATTCTTGATCTTTCTTAAAAATTTCCTAGGGGTATATAAGATTGTTTCCTTGGACTAATTGTCTTAGAACACCATTCCTGCTTTTTTTCTTTGGATGTCAGTGCGACACAGGTGCTGTTAGAACATGAGGCACATGCTCCATGCTCTCCTATACATGATCTCCTCAGATATGGGCACTGAAGATCCTGTTTAGGCTCATCTTAATCAACTTTTTCTCAACTAAACTCTGAGTTCCAGGCATGAACATGCTTGCATTGAACAACAGTTGCACTACTACTGCTGCTAATGGCCATAAGCTGAAGGAGGGCAGGTTTAGATGAGATATTAGGAAGAAATTCTTTGCTGTGAGGGTGGTAAAGCGCGTTGCCCAGAGAAGTTGTGGACACTCCATCCCTGGAAGTGTTCAAGGCCAGGTTGGACAGGGCTTTGAGCAACCTGGACTAGTAGGAGGTGTCCCTGCCCTTGGCAGTGGGGTTGGAATTGCCTGATGATTAAATTCCCTTCCAATCAAAGCCATTCTGGGATTCTATGATTCTAATTACCCATGGAGACATCAACTCCAAGACTGTGATTTAATGGAACACATTTAGCCCATCAGCAAGGTGGGTGAGGGACGCTCATCAGATCTGCTGTGGTGAAAGGAAGTTTGACCTTACAAAAAGAACCCATTGAGTTATTTTACATTAATAGTAGTTTTCTGTGTCCTGCTGGGGTAGCTGTTCATAACATCACAGAATCACAGAATGGCTGAGATGGGAATGGACCTCTGGAGTTCGACTAGTACATCCCCCTCAAGCAGGTCCAGTGAAAGCAAACTGCAAAGGGATGTGTCCAGTTGGGTTTCAATTATCTGGATGGATGGAGACTCCACAGTCTCTTAGGGAATCCTGTAAGGTCACTAGGGAAAAAAACATCTTGTCTTGTGCTTGCAGAGCACAGCAGAAAACAGGGTCTCATTCTAAGTTTAGAGCTCAGGGCATGGTTTCACCTCATCCTTCTTTATAAATTAATAAATACAGACAGCATTTTCTCTAATTTCTTTCTTAACTACAGCTTTCAAAATGTGAGTGAAATGTATTCTGAGGGTAAAACGCTCCTCCAGAAGTTCATTGCTGTAGCTGAAATTTGAGGAGTGCTGTTTTGGCTTTGCTGCTTGTGTTGGGTAAATTATGTGTTATATTTGAGATATGAGAGTTCACACTGATGCTGTCTCTGTCTTTCCTATTGATTATGCAAACTGGAGTGTTCTGTGTATACAAAAAGATTGTAATGTAATTAAATACATGATTTATAATTGCATTTTAAGCTCTGATACAATTTAGGAGAGGCTGTGTCGATTTGAGCCTTGAAGCTGTAAATTCATGTATGAGCTCTGCTAATACTTAAAGCTGTACCACAATTTAGAAGGAAATGAGAATGGACATACTGGAGGTGTTAATTTTAACCATGTCTGGTTTATCCTTGGCATTATATCTCATCAGCAACATTGCTGTCTTTCCTTGGAAGACAGAAATCCCCAGATCAGTGATGTTCTCATTCCCTGTGCAGAGAAATGAAAAAAATGTAATGACAGTGTATTTTAGTGGTAACCTCAACCAAAAAACACCCCAAAAAACTATCTCCTGGAAATAATATTCTTCTCTTCCATTGGAAAGACTCTGGCTAAGGTAGAATGATACCAGCTTTCCAGCCAAGTGGACCTCTAGAAGATTTTTTAGATTAACTCTAAGAGATAATTTGTCTCTCTAAATAATTTACACATGATGCAGAGCCAGTTTATTTGCAGATACTTATCAAAGCTCAATTTAAGTAGCTCCTTTGTCAAAATCAGTAATAGCCTGTTATTCTAAATAACCAGGTCATGGCATCTCACACATTTACTAACAAGTGACATTAGCATTAATTGGCAAAGTGATTGCAGAAATATAGTGTTGTATTCAGGAGGAACTTTAATGAGCTCTTAGAGGATCAAAGATTCTCTTGGAAGTTCAGAGATTTCCCATTTCTGAAGTTCAGACAGTCGACTACAGTTACTGGCATTTAGAACATTGTACTACAGGAGAGTGAGTTCAATAACAGTCCAGCAGGGGAAATAAAGGTAAGGAGCAAATATCTCAAAATCTGTCTTTATTTCTTCTTTTATAAATTAATTTTTCAGTTCAGGCTCCAGGTGTAATGCCAAATAATCGTGCTGAGCTTTAAGTGAAATGTTAATTACAGAAATCCACAGTGAAGAAACAGACCTAAGATGCATCCAGAAAACACTCATTAAATAAGGATTGATGGCTTGGTAGGGTAACTAGGTAAAGTTAAAAAGTTTCCTCAGTGGTAAATATCAAAATCCTTTCTGTTTATATGTTGCAGAAATATGGTCTCGGCTCCCAGATGGGCAAGTACCCGCTTCACCAAGGGGGCACTGAACAGCTGCTGAATGAACACAGGTATTACTTGATTGCTTAAAATTAAAAGCAAAATTAAGAGCTGTGAGTCTTTATAAACATGAAATGTATTTATATCACATTTACTCACCCTCTGACTGGGGGAGGAAATGTGATGGAGCACAAGAGGGCTCGATTAACCCCATCTAATTTGCAGTGCCACGGAGAAAGGCTCCAGCAGAAAAGTTTGAGAGGTTGGCAGAAAACTTTGTCTAGATTATATTTTGTCCTTAAGCTCTTTGTAGTGGAGCAGTGACACCACAAAATTGTTGTGCCCCTTACATTGCTACACGTGCACAAACACCACAAACATATATTTGTGTGAGTTTCTTCTAGAAAACCTTCAGAGGCCAGGGAGGGAACTGTTTCTCTTCCAAAGTGTAACTTTGCTTTCGTGGGTTTTATAGTCAAAAGGTGGACATACAACAGTATTTTCTGAGTTCTAGAACAAATTGCTTCAATTTATTTCCTCCCCGAGCATTTGACCAAAGAATGGTGCTAAGTGTGAGCTAATGAATTCACCAGGGAATGAGAACAAAGTAAATACATTTTGTGAAGGATCAATTAGGGCCTGCAGTCTCTTTCTCTGTGCCCATTATCCTCTCTTTCTGACTGGTTTGTGGATTTTGTCTGTCTGCAGAGCAAATAAGGTTGTATCACTGCTCCTGAAACTGGTACATGCTTGGCTAGTGAAGTGGAGCAATGGGATTATGCACTGTAGTGTTTATCACCCTCGCAAAATTTTCCCAGATCTATTGGCACAGATCACATATCTGAGCAAGCCCATGCATTAATCTATGCCCATTTCACTTAATTCTTCCCATAATTAACTGTCATGTGTCTGTCAAAGCAGGTGGGAAAGCCACCGTGTATTTAGGTGAGTGAGGTTTGAGAGGGGCCATATATCAGAGGTAAGATTGCCCTCACCTAACTTCAGCTTTTAAGCATCAGTTGAAATCTAACTGTGTAGACTCTCAACAGCAAGTGAAAAAGGGATAGAAGAGTCTCCAGAGAATGATCCATTGCACCATGAAGTAGGAATCCAAGGACTGCCTTTTTTTCTGTGATTTTTTTTTTTTTTTTTGTCACCACTGGCTACTGAAAGAGCCTGGTCAACTGATTGCAAGAGATGCCCAAGTTTGGGATGGTAAGTTGAAATGAATCCTTCCTCAAGCAATGGTGACATGGACAGGGTAGAGCACTGCAACTGATTTCTTGTAATTTCATGCAACTCACACACATATTACAGATGTTGATCAACAGTGGCTGAACATGAGACAGTGTGTGCCCAAGTGGCCAAGGAGGACAGTGTCATCCAGGGCTGTACCAGCAATAGTGTGGGCAGCAGGACCAGGGTAGGGATTGTCCCCCTGAGCTGGGCACTGGAGAGGCTGCACCTTGAATTCTGGGTTCAGTTTTGAGCCCCTCACAACAAGAAAGACAATTGAGGGGCTGGAGGGTGTCCAGAGCAGGACAACAGAGCTGGGGAAGGGTCTGGAGCACAAGTCTGATGAGAAGCAGCTGAGGGAGTTGGGGGGGGGCTCAGCCTGGAGAAAAGGAGGCTCAGAGAAGATCTTATTGCTTTCTACAACTCCCTGACAGGACGCTGTAGCCAGATGGGGGTCAGTCTCTTTTCCCAGGTAACAAATGACAGGATTGGCCTCATCCTGTCAGAGGATTGTGCCAAATGAGGTTTCAATTGGGTATTAGAAAAAATTCCTTCACTGACAGGGTGGCCAAGCATTGGAATAGGCTGCCCAGAGAAGTGGTGGAATCACTGTCCCTGGAAGTGTTCAAAGTATACATGGATAGGGCACTTTGGGACGTGGTTTGGTGGTGGACCTGGCAGTGCAGGATTAGTAGTTGGACTTGATGATCTCAGAGGTCTTTTCCAACCTTTATGATTAAATAATTCAACGATTCTATGAAAAGGCTTCTTGCATTATCTAAAATCTTCTCTCCTGCCTTGCTTGTTGCAGTTCATATTTAGCCCTCGATATCAGTGTCTTCTCTACCATGGGAAAAAGTGCCCAAGTAACTTTTAAATATTTCTGATGACCTCTTTCTGTCAACACCTCTCTGAAGAAAGCAGGAAGCGTTGGGAATTCAGAGCAAGAACAGCGTGACAACAATTCTGCCTTTTCTTCAGGATGCTTAATATTGCCATTATCTCATATGCACACATATTTAAATGTTATATGCTTCCTTTTAGGAATTGACTGCTAGTGGTTTAAAGCACCCATAAAACTGCTGGAAAGTGGCAGTGCCAATTAATCTGTTGACAGATTTGCTGTTTAAATATTAACGGAACGTGAAGCAAATGTTGGCTGGTGCACTGAGATCCCTTCAGAGGGCCTTCCTCCGAAGTGCTGAGCATTTCCAGGCACTGAAAATGTCCTGGACACTGCAGGACGGGAAGGTTATCGTACATTTTCGGTCCCTTTTCCCCCACACAGCTCCTAAACACATCATAAATATCATCTACCCCTGTGAAAAAGGAAAGATTTATAAAAGTCTGATGAAGATTGTAAACCTCTTGCAGCAATAACAGAACATGTGGTGAGTTTGTAGGGGTTATAGCAGGGAAAGGTTTTGCCTCTGACTGCCTCATCTTGGCAGTGGAATAAATGAAAGAGGGGTGCTGAATTTAACAGTCTGCTCAGCTGGTGACTTGGGAAACCTTGGAAAAGCCCCTGGAGAGGAGGGAAATTTTGATGCAGGGTCAAGATAAGCTTGTGCCATGTAACCCATGAGTGCTGTGCCACAGTGAGTTTGGCTTCCTCGGTGCTCGTGGGTGCAGTGAGTTAGAAACAGGAGGTTGGTGGAAACCACTTCTGGCTCAGTCTTGTCCATAAAAAAAAAAAAAAAAAAAAAAGGCACAGGGAACACAATATGAACACTGATTTCTTTGCTTTTGATTTCTCTGGCCAAACACATGTACCCTAGAGGGGACACGCAGCACGTACCGACTCACAGCCCGTGTGAACTTGAGCATCAAATTGAGAGAGCAGCAACATGACAGTAAAGATGCCTCCTGCTCTGCAATTTCAGTCTGCTACTTTTCCCATTTCCTTTTCCCATCAAGCATATTCGTGGTTCTAAACAGTTTCTTGTCATTTCGTCCTTTTACCTCATTTATTCCAATGAGTTTCGTGTCTCGGAACCCATCCATCACACTTCAATTCAGTCTTATATTGCTGCTGGAAACTTCCCAATTTAATTTCTATTATTTTAACATATTGCATAATAGTCTGAACGTAATTTGTTGACTCTTTTGATTGGCATTTTTTTTTTTATTTAATGAAGGTTGTGATAAAGACTTTCTTTGAAGTTTTTAAAGTATCCTTACTGTGACCTTACTGCCCATCAATTATAATAACAAAACTTATTGACTTTTCCTTTGCTACTGGTTCATTCCTAAATACTGGCCATTCATTATAGTTGCACCTTGCAGTTCTTTCTTTACAGTTTTAACAGAGTAAGGAACAAAAAAAGGGTTATTTATTTTTTTAATGTTAATTGAAGAATCACTCAGGAAAACCAGGCTGATAGCAGGAGGTCTGCTCTGGATTTTTTTTCACATTTTATATGGGTTTTTCACAGAGGCTGTGAGCTCTCCTTGTCTGGAATATTGTTTGCAGTAATCAACATTCACAAAAATTCAGTATTGCTCCATGGTTCGTGCCTTGCACCTTCTCCTCTTTCGTTTTTGTAGCTGAGCTGCAACAAAACTTTCTGATTTTATTTCAGTAGAGGACACAGTAGAGCCATCACTGAAAAGGAGGAGGTGGCTACAGCTTGAAATTCCTTCAATGTCAGAGCTCTCATGTCACAGCCAGACAAGAGCATTCAGGTCTCTTGGGTCCCACTGTAGAGAGATTCTCCTTCTTCTAAAAATTCCATTTGTTTTGCTTCCTTTAAAAATAAATCATTGGATCTGGTTTTTGATTTGAGATTAAATGAAAAGGGAGTAGATATCCAGAAAGAACAGGCTCTCTAAAACAAGAAAATGTATAGGTTTCTGTGGAATAAAAGCCAATTTATCTAAAAAAGAAAAAAAAATCCCATAATAAGATATTGATTACAGTTTTTATTATGAGATTGCTATTGAGTCAGGGACAGCTTCAGTAAATAATACCAAAGATCAAAAAATTTCAAGCTTTGGTTTCACAGTAAAGGGTGATAATTACAGTCTAGAGTGGTTTAAACAGATTAATAACTTCTCTTAGAGAAATACAAACCATTTTCTTCCCGGGGCAGACAAGATTTGGATATCCAAAAAAAAAAAAAAAAGGTGACAAAAAACCTCATGTAATTTCCTTTTTTTTTTTTTTTTTTTTTAATGTGCTTATCTATATTTATTACTTTACTTTTTCGTTTGGTCCTGCTGTGCTCTGATTTTCTGCCCAGAGAAGTGCTATAACAGTGACAAGCTGTGCTCAAACACACTGTTGAGGTTTTTTTTTTGCTGTGAAGGTGGGGGTTTCGTGATGCCTCAGATTATTCCTGACGCCTCTGACTATTTTGACTCATGCCCTCTCAGTTTGTAGGGGAGCGTGCAAACCTAAAAGA
This sequence comes from Empidonax traillii, assembly GCF_003031625.1. Classification (NCBI taxonomy): domain Eukaryota; kingdom Metazoa; phylum Chordata; class Aves; order Passeriformes; family Tyrannidae; genus Empidonax; species Empidonax traillii. The sequence continues at coordinate 1,486,538 of NW_020955535.1, forward strand.
AGTGCAAGGTGAAAAAGCTCACTGGAGATCATGCCTAAGCACATCCAGGATGCTTCTACTTTGCTATCACAGTGCAGGGGGCAATTTGCAGGCTGCTACACTCTGAGTTTACCAGATAAGCATGTGCTATCTGCATGGTGAATGCAGCACCTTAACAAGAGGGGAAACAACCAGCAAATACAGAATAGTGATTCCTAAAGGTGGATGCTGTGTGTAAAGGGTGTTGTGGTCTTTGGGCTGCTGGTCATGACCCACAACTATCTATTCCTGCTTAAGCATCAATACATCACATTTCTGTTCACCTGAGTAATGAATATGCAGGTGGCAGGTGTACCACTGAGCTGGTTGTATGACCCTGGAAAGGAGGAGAAGCAAACAACAGGAGGAGAGAAACAACAGCATCTGCATACACAAAAAAATCCCTGTAGTCCTCACCACTGATGCAGAAGAATCAGCTGCCTACACTGTCATCCCCTCGGGGTGAAGACAGCTCTTCATAGAGTCATAGAATGGTTTGGGTTGGAAGGGACCTTGAAGATCATCTCATTCACCCCCACTGCCGTGGGCAGGGACACCTCCCACTAGCCCAGGTTGCTCCAAGCTCCATCCGACTTGGCCTTGAACACTTTCAGGGATGGAGCAGCCACAGCTTCCCTGGGCAACCTGTGCCAGGGCCTCCCCACCCTCACAGGGAAGAATTTCTTCCCAACATCCAACCTGAACCTACTCTTCTTCAGTTTGAAGCCACTCCTTCTTGTTCTGTCGCTCCATGTTCTTGTAAATAGCCTCTGTTTTTCTCTGAAAAAAGGTTCTGGAGCTCAGACTAAATCTGCTCTTGGATTTGAGAGTCCCGCTGTTCGTGTGCTGAGCTGACAATTCCCCTAATCTTCTGGCCGTGGGTGGCCAAGTGCAGAACTTACAAAACGTGTTAACAAGCACTGCAGTTCTTGTTATACCCTCACTAAACTGTTTTTTTTTTTTTTTTTGTACATTTAACAAAGTTCTTTTTCACTTCTCTCTTTCCCTGTGCCACCAGTACAGAATTCTCACTATTTGAAGGGAGAACTTGGCCAGCAATTTTTTGTACCTTCTGTGGAAAAAAAAGTGTTATATCTTTATAGCTTCATCCAAAAAGATGAAGCCCCTTAATAGACAGGGGTATTGTGCCAGAGAAGGAACAGAAAAATCAGGAGCAGTATTATTTTGGCGCTTTCAATTTTTTAAAATTAATTTTCCAATCCTCTGCTCTTGAACAGGGCCTTCTTTCATCAAGCATGTCTTGATTTCCCCTCCTTCTGCAGAGACTCTAAGAGCAGCCACATGAGTGTTGCAGTGAAATATGGTTTTGAAATATCGTTTTCTCAGCAGGGAAATCCACTATGGTTTCTTTCCATATGTATTTTTGATGTTTTTGTGGCGCCAAGAGCAGTTAACAAATATGAGGCAAGGATAATGAACCGTATCTTTTGCAAACAGGGAGTTGTGGTCTGGGCTTTGGCTTTTGCCAACTCAGTGGACCTCAACATGCTTTTCACAGTCACTCCTGATAGTGGTAGCCCATAACTGTATAATATGGCTGGAAACCATTGCCACTGGGAGAAAACAGGCTCTTTAGAACAGAAAGTTTTGTGTTAATTAGAATTAAAATCTATAATAAGTCAAACCACTAAAACAGGTGAATCTTTCTCCAGAGCAAACACCTGAAAAAGCAGTGTGTGATACTACTTGTAGCTAATCATCAAACAATGGCAAATACAGATGGTAATTTCCCTCCAGGAAAACAGAACAGACGGTACAAATAGACTTTTAGAGCCAAAGCTACAGATAAATGTCAAGCAGGAAGCAATTGGTTTAAGAGCAGAACTTAGTTAATGTTAGGTCCTGAGAGCATGAATAAAAAGGCATAATTTTCAGACCCATTTTATCTCTCAGACTCATTTTATCTGCAGGGTTTTGGGAAGTGTACCTTTATAGAATTTGCAATGTGGGTTCCTTGTGCTGGGCTGGTAAAAGAAGGGTTTGCTGCCTATGCCTGGCCCAGCCAGGTTGTGGTATCTGCACAGTTGCCCATTATTTTGATTTTTAGGATCTAAGACTGGACCTGTAGAATTTTTGGAAGGATACAACTAAATTCCTAATGCTGGGACTTCAATAAGGGTCGATGTCATGACCTGGATAAAAAGATGTTGTGACCTGGATAAAAATTATTGATTTAATTTTCAGGCTTGAAGGACAGTAACATCTGTCAGTAAAATTACAGGGTTCTCTGAAGGCTGGATGTATGTAGAGATAATGACTGTGAGTGTGACTTTCCTGTACTTCTGAGCACATCAACAACACTCAGTGGGCTTGTTTGTGCTGTCACTTTTGTGGGTATAATGACACTGGACTCACTGTGTCAAAGCCAGCTGATCTGTACCACTGTCAGATAAGGCACAGTGATGTTTGTTAAATTCTCTTTGCTTTCATCTTGCTGCAGCCTGGGGGGTCTCAGTTTTATCGGCAGAACTGTAGGAACCCACCTTAATAGCGACCTCATTTAATGCTTGATATGGTGTTCAAGAGGCCTTATAAGCATGGGATTGTTTATTTACAAACGTCCTTTGATAGCGAAGGTTGAGTTGAGCACTGAACAGCAACAAGAAAGCCACAAAGATGGTGGTCATCTTAATACTATACATTGGCTCATCAAGATTATTGTTATTATGACAAATACAATTAATGGGTATTAGACTGTTGTGATTTGAAGTGATTGGCTTCATTTTTGAGCTGAGTGAAATCTCTGCACATGACAGAAGGTGCTTGGCAATAAATATACCACCCCTGGTTAAGTCAACTGCTATGCTCTTGAGAGTGATCCTGCATGGGCAGGAGACGGCGTAGGTGGTTCTTCCAGTTTTGGGAACGTGAGTCCTCTGCTTAAATTTGTTTTCTTACTTTTAGCAGTCCTAGACATAAATGTTATAACATTCTGGAAGTTGTTCAAAAAACATGCAGATGTGGTGGTTTAGTGGTGGACCTGGCAGTGCTGGGTTAATGGTTGGACTGGATGATCCCTCGCAGTCTTTTCCAACCTTTATGATTCTGTGCCATCTGTTTTGGTTCATTTGTTTTTATTTGCCTGTCTCCGGAGGAAGAAAAAACTGTGTTTGTTCAGCAATATCCAAACATCTCATGTTACTTTTCCTCCCTCCCTTCTTGCAAGTCGTGTGGAAGACACAGCAGTGCAAAGGCTGAAAGATCCTGACCCATCTGGAATTTACACCAGCAATGAATTCAAACAGGGAGCAGCCAGAAGGAATGACTGAAATGGCTTCATTTGATTTCCCAAGAAAGAGAAAACAGATTTTTTCCTGGAACTGGTTATAATTTGAACAACACCTTAAAATTCAAGGAAATCCCCCCAGCTCAGTAATGGGGAATCCACTGCAAGTTTAGCAAGTTTTGGTGCTTCACTACTCTTGCAATTAAAGTCTTAACTTCATTTCCCTCTGCACTTGCCAGAGTTAACCTCCCAACTATTTGATAGATGCTTTTCCAACATATAGAGGAAACCCAATGGTCCTTTGGGTACCTGGTGCAAGCATTTTTAAATTCTTACTCAGTGTTCTGCTAAACTGAAAGCCCTTGTTATACAATATCTTTTCCCTTCATAGAAATTTGTAATCTCATTATAGACTCTTAAACTTTCTTTTTGCTGAACAAAAGAGATTGAGCTCTTTCTGTTTTTTCCTGCAAAGGTTCATTTTGTGTCATTGTTTCATATTGTGAACTCTGTATGATTTGCAGTGCTCCTTCTTGCACTAGGGCCAGTGGAACTAAACAAAAGGAAAACAATCTCAACATAGCAGCCTAATATATTCTGATTTGCACAGTCAAAGTTCTTGTTAGGCTTTACAGCTGCAGCATGGAGAAATATATTGCAGAGAATTTAAAGTTAGACTAAGCATCACTTATTCCACAGGAAATTAATGACTTCATTGCACTACATGTAGAATAAGAAAATATCCTGGAAAACAGTGGCAGCATCTTCTGGCTCACCTTTTATGAATTATGGAGAAGGTCTTCCAACAATCTTAGTGGAAGTCAATGCAGCAGGTCAAAATTATGCTGGCTGAAGAAATATTACCTTTGTTTTATGTTTATATAGGGAACAATAGTATAAATAGGTTTCTATTTTGTTTGTGCCCTGGCAGATGTGATGAAGGTCAGGACAGAAATGGTGATGGGAAGCGATGCTTGCTCCTTTTTGCCAGGGTTTCAATTTGGTATCTGTGAACAACAAAATAATTGGACATGTGCAACACACATCATTCAAACCTAGTCTATAAGGTCATCACAAGGTGAGAGTGATTTCAGATACATCCCCCTGTGAACAAACCTCAGGCTCTTCCTGAGAGGGTCCATCTCAACCTTTGTATGCCTGGTGTTTGGAAGATGGGAAGGATGTTTCCTACAAAGCCCTTCTCTCAGTGTCCAGCTGACTGCTTGAAGAAGCAAAAGAGGTATCAAAAATACATGTCTTTATTTTCAATGTCGGTTAAAAAAAAATACTTTAACCCCTTGTGACTCAGCTACCTTGATTATAACAACTTAAGGGGCAATGTGAAATGTTGCCAGAGAAGCTGTGGCTGCCCCATCCCTGGAAGTGTTCAAGGCCAGGCTGGATAGGGCTCTGAGCAAGCTGGTCTAGTGGAAAGTGTCCCTGCCCATGGCAGGGGTGTTGGAATGAGATGATCTTTCAGGTCCCTTCCAACCCAAATAATTCTGTGATTTTATATTTGCTCTACCGACGGGTTTAAAAGCAAGATTGGATAACATTTTTTCAGCTCATTATGCTTTTCCAGTAGAAACCAGTAAATACCACCAATGTGAAGTGATGACAGGATCTGCAAACCAAAACACAATCCAAACAGGGCACTTCTAGTCTTTACATGGTGAGATTGCATTTTGTACAGGAGTATTGGCAGCTCCCAGCACAAATTGCTGCACAGCCCCAGCATGGCATGTCCCATCCCCGGCAGTAACCCCACGGATCTCCAAGCTCATTTCTGCACATTAAACTCACTGCTTACTGTCACAAACACATGGATAATGCATTGGCTCAGCAACAAAGTTGGCAGGCTGAGGCTCATCAGGACTGGATTTCTTTCTTCCCCTCTTTCCAGAGATCAGAAGCATCAAAAGAAGCTTTGTGGGAGGTATTGATAAGAGAAAAGCCTGGCAGAAATGACTGGCTTTTCCCATGTCGCTCCCAGGATCCAGTGTGAAAAATCCCTGGGACATAATAAGCCACACTGAGAATCAGAGTATCCAAAGGAACATGGATGGGGATCCTCCTAGGAAAGACCTTTACCTGTTTGCTTCTTAATCAAGACTAGCCTCTGTAAAATCAGCATGTTCTGAATTCATGTCTTTCCCTTCCTGTGTCTTCCAGACAATGAGAGAAAACAGAGCTGTAAGGGACTCAGAAAATGCACAGGACCAGCTGTTCTGTATTATTCCATCATGGATGTTTGCACTGCTTTTGAGAAAACATTTTTAGATATGGATGGAGAATGTCCCATCCCTATGCTGTCCATCCCAGACTTCCTTTATGTTCCTTCTAGAAAGGTGGATTTTCCTGGGAGTTTTTTTTTTTTTTTTTTTTAATTATTTTCTCCCCTAGTTCCAAGGCTAAATTCCTTTATTTCAGTTCAATAAAAGCTGACTGAAAAGCTGTTCTTCACCTGAGTCAGAGTGCAAAGTGATGCATTCTCAGTCTCCTTCATTTCTGTTTGACAAAGAAGGTCAGTTCCTGTATTCCTCCCCTACATGCCATGTTTCCCAAACCACTATCGCTGATCACTAGGGTTTTTTTCCTCTCTCTCACTTTGTTTTTATTTTTTATTTTTGTTTTTGTTTTGTTTGTTTTTTGTTGTGTTTGTTTCTAGTAAACTGGTGCTGTTAAATCTTGAACTTAAGACCAGTAGCTAGAAGTTCTGGTAGACCTTCCACCCCATTTATTGGTCCTGGCTTGCAGACACACTCAATAGCATTCCCATTCAGAGCTTCAAAGCCAATGTCCATGTGGGACTGGGGGACTCCACTGGGAACTCAATCTACAATTCTGTTTGTATATTTTGAAAGATACTGAAGAAAGAAGTAACTCCTGTTCCAGTTACCTGACAAGTATGTTGATTGTGGTGTATTCTGTCCTCATGGCTCTCATCATGGTCAAGGTGACCTTTAAAGGTCCCTTCCACCCCAAATTATTCTATGATCTTATGATCCCATGCATCCATTTCAAAAAGAATTTATTTACTTACTTGCTCCTTTGCTGTTTGGAACTGGTCACGGGTAGCAGACACCACTATGCAAACACTATCATTTAAATGCTGAAATACGGAGCTGAATCCCAATCTCGGACAAAAAAAAAAATCACATGTGGAATATTCTTCTAGGTGCAACTTCTGCTGTAAAATGCCAAAGTGTTTTGAAAAGTGGTGATTTTGACAGTATTTTGTTCTTAAAGCATGAAAAATTGATCATCCTAGAAATAATTCAACTGCTCAGTTTCTCATCTTAGAAAAGCTTGAGCATTACTATTCCTGGTTATTTTCTTACCCAGTCCTGTATGACTCCTCTCGTCAGTTTGTGGCTTTAACAGACTCTTATTACATGGAATTATTTCCTGAGAACTACATGGGACTTGGGTTCCTCATCTAAATGTGGTGTCCTGACCATGTTACATGAGCTGGAACAAACCATCAAGATAAACTGCCCACACAGATTCCTAATAGGCAGATGTTGCTCATGTTCTGTAATTACCAGTTACTGGTCACTGGGAGATCAGACTGCCAGTGACAACCAGTCTAACTTCTAATTACCAGTACAATCAGAATGCCAAATGCCTGTTTAGAATAGTCTATGGAGGTTCTTTTCATTTTACACTTTTAATTTAAGAAACATAACCAAACCCTGATTTTAAAAAGAGTGTTTCTCAATATAGAGGTAGATTTTCAGTAGAAAAATGAGCTCGAAATATTCCAATGCATCAAAACAAAATGAAGTGCCTTGATTGAGCTGAAGCAATTAAGGAATGTTTCAGGCAATTAAATTTTGTGAGAAATGTCAAAATTTGGCTTTGTTTCATTTCAGTATAACAAATTTATTCTGAAGATGTCATAATTTCCACAGAATGGAATTCTCAAGTTCCTATGAGCTTCACATTTATTGTTATTGGGTTTTAAACTCCTGTGAAAATGACTTCACATGTTTTATTCCAATACAGTAACTGTGAAATAAACACTTTTCTTTCGAGTTGTGATTAGTTTGGCTTGTGCTTGAACTTGTCTGATGGCTATTCCCCTCTCTCCGTTTCTCTTTTTAATTATGTTTATTACTGTTTTTTTTTAAATTAGTCTTTGAGCTCTGAGCATCTGCTCCCCTTGGGTGTGCACAGACAAGTCCTAGGTCCCCACAGACACCAAATGGATTCTCCAGCAGATATGGGATCTGCACAGCCATGGGTGTAGAATGGTGATGTGATCCAGGGAGTGAGGTAGGGATGGGAAGGCCTTGAAATATGGATACTCATCCTGACTTCACCATTTGGTACAAGACACTGGCCCCTTTAATCACTCCAGGCCTGTGGTTTCCAAGCATCTCTCTACTCTTCAATTGTAAATCCAAACTGAAGAGACTGTTTGTCTTGTCAAAAAAATATACAGCTCCCAGCAATGTAATTTTTTCAATCTGAATCTCATTCAGAAAATTAATTTCCTGGTGTCTTTAGAATCTGATGAACGTCAACAATTTGGCATATTATGGAAATCTTGCAGCTCTATTATATTACTGAGTTGCTATTTGATAAACAAAAGCAAAGTGTAAATCTCCTGGTTATTATTAGTCTTTGTTTCTCCTGTGAGTAAAACGTTCTTCACACAAGGACAAAGAAATTCTTGCCACTAAGTGTTAATCACTGAAGGCTGTAAGAAAACAATCACCTCTGGATTTTTAACAAACTGTCTCAAGGTTAGTGGCAAAATTAGGCTCAGTGTATGCTGGAAAAGAAATTCCCCATGTCCCTTAATGTCAAAGAGAACAAGGCAGAACTGTCTTCTGTAGAAAACATAATAGACTTGCTGCTTGGATAAATATTTGAAACGGTTTCTGAATTAGCAGCAAGATTTTAAGGTAAAAGCTGATACACAACTACTTTTAAGGTGAAAAGTGAAGAGTGTCTTGTGGGGAATTTGCTCCATAGATAGATAATTGAGATAAATATCCTTGAACTGAAACTGCTACTAACATCTTGTTCTCCAGAAATGTATTTAAACATATATTTTGTCCTGAGCATGCAAACACTGCCACTGAAGTCATGGAAAATGACCCCAAATGCCAAGTCAAACTGCTGAACTGAGTTTCTTCTCTATTGTATAACAAGGTTATGAAGCAGTTAACACTGCTATTGCTGTAGCTTCTCTTTTGCCAAGATAGATTAATAAACATGACATTTTTAATGTATAATTTGCATAATGCTTCTGTTAATTTGTTATTTTCATTACGGCAACAGAACGAAAACGACATATTACACCCATAAAAAATATACAGCAGTGCTAATCCCTGTAGTCATTACACTGTTAACTGAATTGCATCTTTTGCCTGGTCATTACTGTTATTTATAAAGCCTCTTGGTAAGGGCTGAGTGCAATGCAATGGGAAAGTCTCTTGATTTATCAAGGAAAGAATAAAATACTAAAATGAAGGAGAAAGTCAAGAGGGAGGGGAATTGGGACCCAAACCACAAACTGACGAATGTGCTTCAGGGCAGAGCCACAAATGAGCTTGCCTAGAAGTGAGATTTTTTTTTTTTGGTAACAACCATTTGCCGTCCGGATGTGCCTCTACTAAATTTAACCCCGCTGTGCCAGGTGTCTCCCGTGCACATGGCAAAGCATGAACCTTTGTGTCATTCAAAAGAATTGTGCACTGTGGGCATTACAGGGAGAAAGGATCCAGTTTGATGCGCAGAGGGCTGTGGAGGAAGCTGGATTAAAGCTTGTGGTGTTGTCCTACAAGGGCCACCACAACAAGAAAGACATGAATCTGTTGGAATGAGTCCAGAGGAAGGCACTAAGATGCTCAGGGGGTTGGAACACCTCTGCTACGGAGACAGGCTCAGAGTTGGGGTTGTTCAGCCCAGAGAAGAGAAGGCTCTAAAGAGTCCTTACAGCACCTTCCAGTGCCTAAAGGGGGCTTTACGGGAAGGTTGGAGAAGGATGTTTTCCAAAGGCAAGCAATGATAGGACATGAATAATCATTGCCTGCATTCTGCAGACAGAAGCTGAGGCTAAAGAAAGCCTAAAATGGAGCAGAACGCCCAGCTAGTAAAAATGGCAAAGGCTTTTGTTTCGCATAATCCTCAGGAAGTCCTAGGAATTCAAATATTAAAAGACAAGCTTTGGGAGGGATGGGGCCATTTACCATGATATTAAGCAGGAGGATTCCTCACTATGATTATCCCTGAGAGGCTGTGGATGCCCCATCCCTGGAAAAGTTTATGACCATATTGGGCAGGACTCTGAGTAGCCTGGTCTAGTGGAAGGTGTCCTTGACCATGGCAGGGGATTGGAACTAAATGAACTTGAAGGTCTCTTCCAACCTAAACCATTCTGATACTATGATACAGTGCAAAAGCTGAAAGAAGGAAGGGAATAGTTGTGCTCCTGCTCTCATGACCTGCTGTCATGTTCCTCAATGAGCAAGTCATGAAGAAAGCAGTGTTAATACAAGAGGGGAGGGTTGGATTAGACAATGGGAAAGAAAGTTCTGAGAGTAAGAACTGAAAAATGCTGGAATAAATTGCCTGAGTTAAACACAGACTCTGTCCCAGAAAGCTTTATAAATGGCCTGGGTGAACATCTGGAAAGAATGATCTGGGGACAGGGAATTAGGCTATTACACAATTACTTGATGTCCTTCCAGCCCTAATTTTTGTTAACTAAGTGTGAAATTATCACTACTGATGCCTAGACAGACGGATAGAGGAGGCTGCAATTGACTCTCTTCTTCCTAACCCCCTTTCTACCTTATGGTTCCTTGGTACCAAATTTTCATCATTTTAAGTGCTTTTGCTGCTTTGTAATGCAATCCACTCTTTCTCCCTCGCTGCCTTCCTTTGTAATTCATCCATCACCACTGGATCTATCTAAATGTCCCTCATCTATAAACATCATGCATGGTTACATATCCCTTTTAACCTGCTCTGTCTCCTCCCAGCCCTGCACAGACTCACACAGAGCCTGCTGAATGGTTCCATTAGTTACCACTATTCACAGCAGTGCTGCTGTTTGAGGTAACACTTCTATTTTCTCCTGCACAGCATCGCTGAGTGACTTACAGCCCTTCCCCAGAGGGACAGCAAAGCCGAGCCATTCTCTCCTCTTATTCTTAAATGTAAAATAGTTAAGAATTACAGGAAGCTATTTCTTTATTGCTTTTGTGCTGCTATCCCTTTAGCCACCTACACAGCTGCCAGACAATTTGAGACTCTGACAGACAAGTGGAGATAAATCTTGCTGCAGTGGTGTGAGGTGCAACCACCTGCTGCCAGGGGCTACCATGCTTTCAGGATGGGAGGATGCAGAAGGGTGCAGATAGCTGGACTTCAGTCACCGAGCTCACAGCCTGACACATGTGATTAAAGTGCCCACAAAAGTGCAGAGACATGGTAAACCTGGCCTGCATTGATGTGTCTGTGGCCTGATGGTGCTGCTCAGCTGAGGAGCAGTAGCATTTTGTAGTGAGGAAAGGAGTTTAGCTGAGTGTCATCTGTATGCTTGCAACCTAAGAAGGTCAAGGCACAAGCCACTATCTTTTGGCTTCATCAGATAGTCATCCCTCTGATTTCTCACATGGTGATGACTTTGAAGATAGTAATGACATAAATAACTTCAGCAAAAACGTATCAGTGATCTCAGTGGCAGGGAGATTTGTGATAATGTTTGGGGAGACAGAGATGGCAGGAAGTGTATGGTGTATTTTTTTAGTGTATTGCGATGGACGATGTCAGTTTTACATGTCTGAGGTTGCTATGTTTCTTAAAAAGAGTCTGTCAAATGATCTGTCAGGAACAAGAAAAGCCTGTTCTCTCCTTTGGACTCCTTGCCAAACAGCAGCTGAACACACAGCGTTCAGGTTAGGAAATCCCAGCGTAGAGCTGAAGACCTGCAGAAAGGCAGACCTCAAAGACACCAAGAGATGACCAGAAACCTGGGACAGATCTCAGGGAGGACAAGACAAGTGGGTAGGGTTTGATGCTGCTCAGAAAGTCACTGAGTTATTTAAAGGGCGGGCAAGGACACAGTGGGTAAATGAGTGCTGTGTGGAAATATTTTAATAGATTTTCTGTCTGACAAAGATAAAATGCTTTTTAATAACAGCTGTGTCACTACCCAGGGTAGAACATTATTAGTGTGGAGGTAGCTGGGCAATGTGTGGACATGTGCAAGAACTTGAGCCACCTCAGTTTAATGAGTTATTTCTCATTAGTTGAACACTGTTAATGACTGAATGCAGTGAGTGCAGAGTGAAAAGTTTTAACTCCAACAACTACCAAATATTACCCTCACCTCTTAGAGCTGGACAGGAGAAGTATCTTTTCATTTGATGGTATTGGCCTAGAACACCACTTTCATCCAGAATACTTTGGGGTTGACTTACCCTTAAATAGTTCTCATGGCGGGTGCATCAGCAATGCTCCCTGGATTCCACAGTCCTGACCTGGGCTGTGGGAGTTACAGAGCGTATGTCACAGCCTGGAGGATGTATGGCACACTGACTGATGCTGATGGGAAGGGCAATAGCTTGAAGTCCAGTAAACCTCTTTCTTCTCTTTTTTCTGAGGTCCAATGGTCTGCTGAGGGGAAAAATCTTATCCCTTGAACTGCTGGCAATGTTCTTCCCAACAAAGCCTGGGATGCTGTTGACCATCATTACTACAAGGGGATGTTGTTGTGAGGATTGTGGTCAGCTTGTTGTTCACCAGCATTCCCAGGTCATTCTCCATAGCGTTTTTCCAAGATTGGCACCCAGCCTGTACTGGTGAATGGGGTTAATCCCCCCATACACAAAAAATTCCCTAGGTTTCTGCTGATCCATTCCTACAGATTTCCCAGGTCCCTCTCAATAGTAGCACATCCATCTGGTGTAATAACCACTCCACCCAGTTCTGTATCATCTGCAAACTTGCTGTGGGTCCATTCTGTCCCATGTCATTAACAGAGGTGTTAAAGTGTATTTTCCCCAATATTGATCCCTGGCATACAATGCTGTTGACTGGTTTCCAGCTGGATTCCACACCTCTGATCACAACCTTTGTGCCTAACACTTCATTTGCTTTTCACTCTACCTCTAATCCATACTTCATCTCTTTGTCCATAAGGCTTTTATTGCAGGCAGTGTAAAGAGCTTTGCTAGCCTAGTTTACATAAAGGAATTTTCCCTGGTCTGTACACTTAAAAGCCCAATTCTAATAGTTCCTAAACATTGCATCTGCAGAGAAGGGGAACTTGCTCTTCCTGCCCAGTGCCAATGTAACCACATTTGGAGAGGTGCCACAAACACTGTAAATTGTGGTTCTGTTTGGACATACAAACGCTAATACATCCCCAGCTGCTGTGATTCTTCTGCTTGGTCTGACCTCCCTTGCTGACATGATTAAATACACTTACTCTTTTCAGATAGTCCACACTGGAAAATACCTGAATTAACCCTAATGGATCAAGCTGAAGTTCCCAAACAAGTCTTTGCATGGCTGTACCCAGCCTGATCTCAGTGAACTCTGGTGAAGAGTGATGCTGATGTAATTTTCGCCTGTCACCAGCACTGGTCACCAGTGTGACAGCTTGGTGTCTGCATGGCAGTGTGCTGGTAAATGCATCAGTAAAAACAGTGTGCCCTGGTTGACATTCCAGGAAAGCCCTTATGCAAGGAGGGGGCACTGACATATTCACAGTATAACATCTTCCTCCTCCTCAGAGCTGGTTTAATATAATTATTTGGAGAATTAAGAAAAAAACCCAAACCACAGCTTCCAAGACAGTTATTCAAGAGGAGTGGAGGAAGAAGGGACAAGACAGGCTGAGCATATAACTGGGAAAGCGTGGAAGATATTTGAGGGTGGTTAGAAATCAGTTCCAAAGCAATTCTGAAAAGGAAAAATACCAGATTAACAGTGTCATGTATCCCAGAACCACCTCCCCCCTGAGTAACTCAATGTATATACTCTCCTTTAATTGGTTTAAGTGGCCTTTGCTCCTTTATTTTCCAAGCTGAAGTTCATGTCTTGCAAGAGCGGGTTGTGTTTCCTCTGTTCATTACATTGACTACTGAGTTGGAAGAATTAATTAGTTGATTACGATAAAATCTAATTACTGTTTGCAGCTGGATTAATTAACCAAATTCTGAGAGATCCCTTCTACTCCCTAGCTGTTCCAGTGTAAGCAAGAAGATACATCCTAAGGGGTAATGACTTGGTAAACTACTTAATAAGCAGCATCTGCAATAGCAATCTTTCCAAAACTCAAACATTGGAAATCAGCCCTTGGACGTGCTCTGAAAGCTTGTCATTGAATAGGAAAAATGAGAGGATGGGAGTAAATATTCACATAATGAAGCTGCACAACTGATGTGAAAGACTCTGTGGCTGAGGTCCAGTTTTCACGTGTGAAAGAAGACCTGCTCTGGAGAAAGAAAGTGGGACAGAAAGCAGAGTGGTGTCACTGCTGCCCTTTGGGCCGGCACAAAGAGACTGTGCAGGTCTGACATGAACAGCAAGACAGGCTCTGGAATTGCCTGGAGCAAACACCATCAAAAATGCATCCACGCCATCATCAGTCTCTGTCAGACATGTCACTGTCAGCCCATCTTTGTTGTGGGTGTGTTGGGCCGGGAAACTTGGCAGCGGAGATGGGAACACGTTCCAATTTCCGACAGCCCACCCTACGTGGCGTTCACCTCCAGGAAAAAGAAATGTTTGTCCGGTGCTAACTCAGTGTTTATCGTCTTGCTGTACGACCTTGTGTTCCCTCCAGGGCTCTGAGTCAGTATCTGCTGTAGGTTTAGGTGTTCTCCCTGCCTCTTTTTACGCATTTTCAGTGTACAGTTCTCCAGCTCACCTCTTTTGACTTTGTGAAGACAAACAAGTGTGTCTAGATGGAAATTCTTCTGAAGTAGGTCAGATATCTACCTCTGGATGAGTTGACAGGCACTCTAGAGATAGAGAGAGAGGTCCTTCTGCATTGACTACTAAGGGTTCTCAGCAAACAAGCTCACACACAGAACCTCTGTTTTCATAGAATCATAGAATGGTTTGGGCTGGAAGGGTTCCACTCTCCTGTTTCACCTGTCCTGCCCTGATGACTGATGGGAAAGAGGAGGCATGTGGCTGTATCCAAGCCAGACACTAAGGGTGGAAATAGGCCAAGGCAAGAAAAACAAGGAATTGGGTGCTTGGATAGCTCCCTCACCCAAGTTCCAGTTTTAGTCACAGTACATAATCTGAATAGTGATCATGTGCTCAAATAGCACAAAATAACACCAAATATAACTGTATTTGTAGGGCTAATGATTTTGGTGGTGACAGACCCAAAGGCTCTTGTCTGCGCATGTGTGTATCTGCAGTGTGTGAACAAGATATAGAACAAATTGGTTTAATACATTATAAGACTTAGTGGAGTATATAAACTTCTTTCTCATCAGTAAAGGAACCAGTACAAGCAAACGTTCTCAGACCTGCCACTTTCCTTGGCCTGGGATGTGGAGTCACCTCTCAGAGAGTTTCTGAGACAGTTTAGGGGTTAACGTGGCTAATGATCTTCTGTAACAGGTAGTTGGATGTGGTGACACTGTTTTGGAGAGTAAATCAGCTTCTTATGGACATGGTGACAGAGAAAGGTCTACTGTGGGCCCAATTTATGGCTATAAAAGTAGCCATGCTGCCTGTAACGGTATCTCCAGCAAAGTGTCTTTGCCTTCAAAGTACAAAAAACTCCTTCCTTTCTTACCTCCTTCATTCTCAAATGTATTGCAGATGATCTGTCTGTTCAAACAGTAAACTAAAGTGTCAATGCCCATGTTGGGTTTATCATATCTTTAAACTGCTGAAGGTGGGAGAAGTAGACTTCAGGAAGATAAATCATCATGTGGTCTCATACCTAGAGCTGCACCCTCTGCTGCTGAAATGTTCCAGGATGGCAAGGAGTAAACTGAGCAAGAGGGGACTCTTGTTAAACCTACTGAATAATATTTCTGCATTATCTGACCACACTTTGAGACAAGGAATATTTAATATCTGCCTGGTAGAAAAGCAGTTTGTGGAAAGGTGGTATTCAGTTTGAGATTAAGGAAACTTTATCTTGAAACCTGTGTGTATATGTCCATCTGCGCTCTGTGTATCTAAGATTTTATTCTAGTCAGTGAATATTTAGTAGAACCCCCTGGAACAATATAACTGAGGGGTTTGATTGAGTAGCCCACAAGTAGGCAGCTTGTGTGGTTTGAGTTCTCCTAAAATATCTCAAGGCATTCAAGCTTATTTGGAAGATGTGAGCCAGGATCCATGCTCCATACCCTTCTGGAGAATCAGTAGGAGGCCAAGCGGATGCCTTCCAGGACACTGCAAACCCCCCTGCTCACCTACACATGGGCAACCAAACCAAGATGTTGGCATCTGGCTGAAGGGAAGCTGAGCACTCCCTCAGACACCACTGGGAGGTTGGATTCTGACTGCACGTGGAGTCAGGCACCTTTGCATGTCTTAGTCTCAGCTGGAATCCTATCCAAAATGTCGATGCCTGGAGCATATAACTTCAGTGGGAAGCAAATTTTGCCCTTAAATTGAGTTCAGATTGCAGGTTAGGAGGTGGTACCCTTGTTTGGGTTTCCAGTTTGTAGTAACACCTGTAAGAACTGTAGGAATATGGTCCTTCTAAACTGCTTTCAATCACGAATTGCCTCACTTTAGTAAGCTGCAAATGCTCCTATGATGCTTTCCATGGTGGTTCTTAATGTGGTTGGTCTGTAGATGCAATGTGGAGGTCTAACCATGATGGCAGTGCTAAAACTGTTCCATTCAAAACAGTTCCAAGTGATGACAAAACCAAGACCTGTTGAGAATAGTTAAATATTTTTTTTTTTTTTCTGTGAAGTTCTTTTTCCAGTGTCAACCCCAGTCATTTCAGCTCAGGAGTACAAAAATTCCAGGCTGTCCTGCAGGTGTCTGGCAAGTTGGCTTCCTTTCTGATTGATTTTTTTTTTTATTGTCCAGTTGAAATCTGTGAGTAAACCTCCCAGCAGCAGACTGTGGAGATAAGTGTTGTGAGTTGGATAATACCATAGATTATAGGATATGCAGTAAAGTGAAAGGGCAACAGAGACAACATCTGGAAGATGGAGAATTTCATCCTGTTGGGTTAAGGTTGTGAGTCACCACACAGCTGCATGCAAAATGCAGGGAAGAGGCGAAAGTTTTTGTGGGAAGTTGGGTGCAAATATGTGCCAGGAAATAGGAGAACATGACAGGAACAACTGCAGAATGGTGCTTTGTGAGGTTAACCAAAATCCTATATAAATTCAATATAAATGTTTAACTGAAGGGGTTATTTTCTTTTACAGATACAGGACCTGAGACTCAGAGAGGTTGGGGATTAGTTCATGGTCCCATGGTGAGTCAGAAGCTGAACTGGCAGTGTCTAGAAGTGAAACTATGGTCCCAATGAAAAAAATTACAATTTTCCAGACTTCAGTGGAACCAAAACTTTTTCCTGATATCTCTCCTAACTTCTGATCTTTTGTCCTTCTTGTCAGATCTTTCGTCCTTCTTGTCAGATCTTTCCTAAATTGCTCTATTTTAAAACAACCTGCAGGGAGTATTGACATAATTTATCATTCAGATGAAGACGGTTGATTAAATGGAGGAGATAGATGGATTACATTTGAAGTAAGTAGTGTTAACAAAAGGTTCATATAAAGAATCATCTATCCAGCTGAATCCAAAATCCATCAATAACAATTTGAAGAGTGTCTACAACACTGCATTCAAAGCTAAGCCCTGTATCAAGCCGCAAACTCAACCCATATTGCTCTTCTGATATAGACACATTATTTGTGAAATTTCATTTAACTTGTTTTTATGTGATGTTTTGTAGGATAAATAAGAAGTTTTCTTCAGGAAATTCAAATCACTGATAGCTGGGTGGAGGAGAGTAGGTTGCAGAGCCTGTTGGTGCACTTTGGACTGACACTTGGCAGACACTGTCATTTTGTTGAGATGAAGCCCAGAGCAGAGGCCTTTCTGAAAACTGCCCTTTAGGTAGTTGAGGGAGCTGAGAGGGCTCAGCCTGTAGAAAACGAGGCTCAGGGGAGACCTCCTCACTCTCTACAACTCCCTGACAGGAGGCTGTAGCCAGGTGGGGGTCAGTCTCTTTTCCCAGGCAACCAGGAGCAGGTCAAGAGGAAATGGCCTCAAGCTGCACTAGGAGAGGTTCAGGTTGGACATCAGCAAGGATTTCTTAATGGAAAGGGTTGTCAAACGTTGGAATGGGCTGTCCAGGAAGGTGGTAAAGTCATCCCTGAAGTGTTCAAGAAACAACTGGACGTGGTATTTAGAGCTATGGCTTAGTTGACAAGGTGATGTTCGGTCAAAGGTTGGACTCAGTCTTGGAGGTTCCAACCCTAATGATTCTGTGATTCTGTGATTCTGACAGGGCAAGATGGTCACAGTGGCCATTGGTGTCCTGAAAATGCCTCCTGTGTATGAATATTTAAAACCTGCTTTGACTATATGGGTGATTCCAAAGCAGTTTCAAATCAGGACCATTCAAATCAATTTGAAGGATTTCAACTCAGACAAGATTACGCTCTGTGTCTCAGTAATTTGTTCTGCTAATTTCTCCCAGCACAAGGAGATGGCTCCAGCATTTTGGAAGCAAATCCAAGCAGCTGAAAAACCTTCACTGCCATTGTTTTCTTTGATTGGTCATTTATGTATATTTACAACCAGGGATGCATGATGCTCTACAGATGATTATAGTTCTGAGTGAAATCCTGACAAGAGTAGCTTATATGTAGGATGGTTTGATTTCTTTTCTGTTCAAGATCCTGCAAAACAACAAAAATACTTTTCTTAGACTTCTTACCCCCATGTAATTGCCATGTTTGATATCACAGAATTGCACCAAGCAAGAGGTAGATACTGAAACACAAACTCTTGCAGATGGTTGGTGTCTCACTGCCATTGGCATGAGGTGCTCATCTGGTCTGATACCACTGCTGGCATTGATAATTAATTACCAGGGTGGGTGTGAGAGTTAATAACACACCAAAGTGCTGCTTGTTGCTTAGACATTCAAAACTCTTCACCATGTGCAATATTTAGCAGACAGTTCTCATACCTGACAGATGGACCAAAAGAATGGAGTAACCATTTGTTTCAAAGATGGTTTAAATGAAGCAGATTTTGCCACTTTGTCTGAAAAGCATAAAAATATTAACATATCCAGTGCTAAAGGGGATAGTCAACAGATACAGGTCAAAAGGTACCTTTGGGTCTCTATCTTTTTTTTTAAATAGTAATGTTTTCTAGTTAGGAATTTTTATCTCTATTTTCTTCTGGAAATTGGCATATTCTGAAAAAAAAAAAAAAAGCTTCTGATGCAGGGGCAGAGTCTGGGAGATTTTAATTTTTCTTAAACAAAAAGTGGATATAGGCTGGTAGTGATAGCTTTCAGGGCAGGGAAATGACTATATCATAACTGTGGGGGAAAAAAAACCAACCAAGGCATAATTTGTATGGACCTACATCTGGCAGATTCCAAGGCAAAACCAAGATAGAACCATGATCAACAATTGCAAAGCTTCAGGTCAGTCCTGGCTAGAAGAGCCTCTGTGAAGCTGAGTTGCAGGGAGTCACAGGAAATTAAGGGCATTTTTTTGTTCTGCAGCTCTTTTGAAAATAAAGCATTGGACATAAGGGAAATTCATCTGCATTGCAGGGCTCTCCCCTCTCCCCCCTTTCTGCTTTGGTTCTTTGCCACTGGCTGCCAGACACTTCTCGTTAAATCCCTTAAGGGCTGTGAATGGACACACTGTTGTGTGTGACTCTGACTCTACCCAAATCCTGACTTCATTGTCCACATGTGGCACAGATTCTGGGTGACATTTATCTCCCCCTGTGCATCCTGTTGGCCTTTTATCCCTCCTGTATTAAATCCAAGTCTTGGGCCTTTCCCTGTGCTCGTACGTGTGTAATTGTGAACACGGAGCACCCAGCACAATCCATCACCAGCCTTGGCTGGGGCTCCAAGCTCTTGTTATAGCACAGAAAAAGAAAGAAAAAGACAGATGTTTGGCTGAACAGCCAGATGAATGGAAGGAAAGCAAAGCACGACTGAGGAGGATGGACTGGAATAATGGGATTTGTTCAATTATAAAAGAGAGGACAGGTCTCTCCAGTCTGAGGAGAACAAAAGATTTCCTTCAGTCTTCAGGGGGAAAAAAAATCTATTGGGAAGTAAGTACCTGTGGAAGTGACACTAGCTCTATCCATCACTGCCCATTTCTAGCCACAGGTTATCAAATAACTTGAGAAATAACTCAGGTGTCAGTAGTGCCTTCAGAGCAGATTAGGGCTGTGCACCAGCTGCCAAGAGTTATCAGCTTATATTTTAATACCTTCTGGCTGGTCAGTGAAATATTGTTCTCTCAGATGAGCTCTAAGTGCAGGAGGGTGGGCAGCATTCCTTAAATTAGCAGAGAATGGCTCAGGAGGTACCACAAAGATTCAGAGGAGGTTGTGAAATGTTGAGAAAGGTAATATTAGGTGAAAACTGCTCCATCCTTCATGGCAAGGCGGTGAGCCAGCAAAGTGCTAGCTACCTAATTGCTGGCAAAACCTTACTTTCTCAAAGGAGGGAGGTTTCCAGCTACACCTCTTACATACAGACACTTCTCAGACCCCACTTTAAGGAGGAAAGATGCTGTTTACTTGGGAAAAGAAATATTGAGAGAGGGGAAGGTATCAGCTGTTGTGGAGTTGGGTATCTCAGAGTTGTTCCCTGCCTTTAATTTCTCTAAGCTGCATCAGTGAGCTTTGCACACAGAGGTTAGTGAAGCCCTGCTTTGTATTGCACAGCTGTACTGAGCAAATGAACTGAACTGGGGATGGGGAAAAAAAAGTAATAGCCAATGTTATAGCTGATGGCAGGGCTAGACTGCCTCTCCTCTAAGGGTACTTCTGGTCATATTCCTTATGCCTCAGGGAAATCCTGTAGGGTAGATTGGTATTAATTTTCACTACTAATTTTCAAATAAATATATCTCAGTAATTTTAATAAGAATTCAATTTTGTTAACCAGTCAGAGAAGCTGAATCAAAGAGAGTTTGAATGCCCCAGGCTCCTCTTGCCTTGGATGATACAAAACACTGCATAGGCTGGGGTGAAGACCATGCCCTCGTCCCCATGCAGGAGCTGGTGGGACTGAACCACTGTCCCCTGCTCCTGGCACGTGATAGTTCCCGTGGCAGCGGTCTGAGAGAGGAACACAGGGAAATGACCATGTCCTGATGGAAATTTTTACTTGATTAAAAAAGTACTTTATCAGAAACAATGGGCCCAACCAAACTTGGTATCCAGTCATCATAACATATCAGTCAACCTCCTCCTACTCCTGAATCTGCAACTCAGGTTGGTTTTCTAGGGGAAAATATGACTTTTTGTTCAATTGTGTATGTAATATTACCATATTAGTATGCAATGAATTATCAAGAGCAGTGGCAAGAGAAGGGAAGGGCAAATGTTGTTTATGAGTGGGACTGCAACAATTTTAGTCGAAATTCAACAAGGGATGGTGTTCAGTAAGAAATTCCCTGCCATCAAACATTATTTGGACAGCTCCATTGTCAGGCTCCTCCTCCTTTATTTCACTTGCAATGTTATTTGCATGATGGCAAGTGAAGGCTGTAGGTAAGG
This sequence comes from Empidonax traillii, assembly GCF_003031625.1. Lineage (NCBI taxonomy): Eukaryota > Metazoa > Chordata > Aves > Passeriformes > Tyrannidae > Empidonax > Empidonax traillii. The sequence continues at coordinate 1,507,551 of NW_020955535.1, forward strand.
ACTATGTTTTCTCACCCCACTAGCACTGGGTGAGACCTCAGGTGTTGATGTGCTGCTCTGTGCTTCCCGGGTATCACCCTCGAGCCTAAGGATGCAGGATGAGGAATGAGCACAAGTCAGCTGGGAATATACCCCAGGCCACCGTTGCTCTGAACTGAGTTTAACCTGGTTGCTCAGAAATGAAAAATTCTTCCACTTTTTGGCAATGAAACACCTCTGAAGTGAATACTTTGGGCCAGGGTTTGATGGATGTGATGATGCGAAAACTTCTAGTGGGTTAAGAAGCATCTCATACCGTGCCTGTGGTGCAGTTCTGCTGCCTTCACATTGATGTTCTGGGGAGCAGAGCCCAAATCCTTCCATCTGTTCATCTGGAATAAATCATGCAAGCCATCCAACCCAGATTTCTCTTCTCATTACTTCTATATAGATCAAACCTCATGCTGTATGTACTGCCAGCACACTACAGAATTATTTGAAATTTATTTAACCTCTGGTTCACTAATCTTACCTAAAACTTAATTATTCATGGAACCAACCACTCCTGTCACTTTCCCACTCACCCAGCACACGAGGCTGATTTATTGTTGCTCCAAACTCATTACATCACAAATAATTTTATCTCCCTCGACCTCCATAGAGGCCTTCCCTACCAATTAATACTTAACATAAATGTTTTATGAGAAATAAATTATAAGATACCAAAACATGTTTTAGGCATTGCAAACTACTTCTCAGGAGTTTTTATCCAAAGGCAGCGGGTGGGGATGAGGGGAACCTGTAGCTCCCTCCGTTGCTGTGGGATGAGACAGACTGCTCCAAAGTGACCCTCTGAAAGTCACTATGTTTAGTCTAAATTGAAAATCCTTAAATGCACTGGGGTTGCTAATTGTTCATGGCAAGGCTGCTAAATATGTAAATTTCTAATTAAAATATAAATTAATCCTCACAAACGAATACCTGCTATCTGCAGGATGATGAGCAGAAGTTTTATGCCATTAATTAATGTTATCGCCTATTAGCTTTATTTACATAAGTACATAATTCATGCTGCTTCGCTTTTTCTGATATGTAGCAGTTGATTTTTTTTTCTTGTGGTTTCACTCTAAAATAATTACTGTTCTTTTGAACTTTCCCTGTGCATTTTAGGTTTTTTGTGTTGCCTTTTCAGCATGTTAGCAAGTTAATTGAAGGTAGTTTTCCTTTATTAGTTCTATACCTGGTGTCATGGGGTAGGAGGAGAAAGAGTTGGGAATTGCTTTGAAACATCCCAAAATAAAACAACAGTCAATACTCATTATATTTAGAGTCATGATGGATTAGATAATTATTTACCATTCCCAGCTTTGATTTTTTTTATGGGACGTTTGAATAGAATATAACAGTTGCATTAAGAGATTATAAAGTTCTTTCTGGATTAATAAAGCATTATAAAATTACTGGCATTCAGCTTGTAGATATGAATGTGTATAATGACATTGTCTGCACTTCAGGCTGGTTTTCTAAGGGAAAATATGAGGTTTTGTCCCATTGTGTATGTAATGTTAGCATATAATAAATGGTATGCAAAGAATTATCAACAGCAATGGCAACAGAAAGACAAATGCTATTTATGAATGGGATTGCAACAATTTCAACTGAAATTCAACAAGGGAAGCTGTTCACTGAGAAATTCACTAACCTTCGAATATCATTATTTGGGCAGTTTTCTAGTTTATATTTGCTAAGTGCCTTTTCCAAACTGCTCTTTAAATGTAACTCATGGATTATTTTTCACTCTTCAGGTGTGGCTGCTTGGAGAAAGGCATCAACCATCACAAATTCATAGCAAAGCTGTTCTCTGACCTGCCTCTGCCTTGTACTCCTCTCAAGGGCCAGCACTAGATCCCCTCTCTGAGGGGAACATTCCCTAACAACAGATGGGATAAACAATCATTTTTTTTAAAGCAAACCAACAGAGAGAATCCACTTCAGCCTTTCCCACTGGGATCAGTTCCCACTTTCCAAATGCCACGTGCAAGCTGCTACTCCAGCCTGGGATTTGTTCCCCCGCTCCGTGACTGGTGGAGGTCGGCTTGTTCCAGCCTCCCATTTACTGATCCTGTTAACTTTTATGGCATTACAGTGGTGAATGTTTATGGCTGGTCTTTGCTGGATTAATCTTTAATGAGCTTTTCACTAAACACAACTTCACGCTCTCTGGCCAGAATCTTGCAGGAACCCACGAGGCATTAAAATGCAAATTCACACCACTCCTGACCAGAATTAGCTTTTTGAGAACAGCAAGCACTGGTCAAAATGACAATCGCCTAATTTGATAACAAGTTAACCCCCACCCCAGAGGGAACCTACCCGGGATGGGACAAATCGATAATGAGCTGTTCTATGCTGAAAATTGTTCTCCTTCTTTCCAATTGTGATAATCTATTTAATGGGTAAAGCAATGAAAACGGGACCATCTTAGTTTATTATCAAGCATCTCACAGGGTGTTATATCACAGTGCCTGCTGAGATCTGCAGTTAAAGCGAAAAAAGAGGAGTTCATTTCACAACGGGAGTTTGGAGTTTCTTGGTGCAGTTTAGTTCGGTGTTTAAGATTGCTTTTTGCCTTTACTGTGCATGAGCTTCATTCGAGAGCTGCTGTTATTTTAAAGTTTTCTTTTTTTATTTAAACCAATCTTTGGGATGTGGAGGAGAGTTCCTGAGGAACTGGCAAGGCCAGGATCACTTCTCAGAGAAGAGCTTGTGGTGGAGGTTGTAATAAATGATACTGATCAAAGAGCAAATTCATTATATCTTCCTCCAACCTTCTTGTACCTATTCAGACAGCTTGGAAGTTTACATACCACTGGAATATTAATGCAGTGGTTCCAGCTGACCTTCCTGTCAGTACCATGCTATGGAATCCTGTGCATACTGGCTTACAGTGTTATATTGAGTAGTCCATGGACAGCTAAATCCAATTCACATTCCAGCCCCTCTTGTTACAGTGATCACACCCTGCTGTGACCCTTCTCACCCAGTCTATATAGACCTTCTGGTTCCATTGTTTCTGTAGGATTTTCACACAGGTAACATTCCATGGCCTTTCTTTTCTCTTTTAGATGCTGCCTACACCCTCAGCTCCTAAAAATCACCATAGTTCAATAGACTGTAGTGGAACTATGCCAATCAAAAGTGTTTAAAGGACTGGAAAATTACACTCCTTTAATTCTATTTTAATGTGCTGTTCTGTTCTTACTTTTTAATTTTAACTTTATGATTACTTTCTCCTAAAAAGACCAGCAGCCTTTTAGACCAGGAATGTAGTGAGTACAGTCCTGTGGATTTTTAAATGCAAACAAAAATGCTGGTAAGGCACCATTTGGTAACAAACATCTCACTGAATGACAATAGAAACTCTTTTCTATGTTGTATGTGATTTGTGAGACATGTTCCAGACTGCATGGAACAATGGGTCACTGGTCTGTCCAAAGTGGCAGGTTTAGGTCTGATATTAGAAGAAAATCTTTACTGTGAGGGTGGTAAGACATTGGAGCAGAATGCCCAGAGAAGATGTGGATCCCCCAAGTGTCCAGGGCCAGGTGGGACAGGGCTCTGAGCAACCTGGTCTTAGTAGAAGGTGTCCATATCCACGTCAGGAGAGTTGGAACTGGTAGATCTCGAACGTTTCTTTCAACTCAAACCATTTTGTGATTGTGTGATTCAGCTTATATAAGGAAGTTCCCCCCAAAAATTTCAAAATTTTGGTCATACTTCACCTGAGTCAGCAGTGCCCTGGCAGTCAGGAGGGCCAACTGTGTCCTGGGCGGCATCAGGCAAAGCATCACCAGCCAGGCAAAGGAGGGGACTGTCCTGCTCTGCTCTGCACTGGGGAGGCCTCACCTGCAATATTGGGGCAGTTTTGGGCACCACAGTATGAGGAAGATACTAAACTATTAGAGATTGTCCAAAGGAGGGCAATGAAGATGGTGAAGGGCCCTGAGGGGAAGGTGTGTGAGGAGTGGCTGAGGACACTTGGTGTGCTCAGCTGGAGAAGAGGAAACTGAGGGGAGACCTCATTGCAGTTACAACTTCATCAGGAGGGGAAGAGGAGGGGCAGGCACTGATCTCTTCTCTGAGGGGATCAGTGATAGGACCTGAGGGAATGGCTTGAAGTTGTGTCAGGAGAGGTTTAGATTGGATATTAGGAAAAGGTTTTTCACCCAGAGGGTGGTTGGCACTGAACAGGCTCCCCAGGGCAGTGGGCACAGCACCAAGCCTGACAGAGCTCAAAGAGCATTTGGACAATGTTCTCAGACACTTGATGGGATTTTTGGGGCTGTCCTGTGCAGGGCCAGGAGTTGGACTCGATGATCCTGATGAGTCCCTTCCAACTCAGGATATTCTATTATTCTAATGTGCAGAAATCTTTTGAGCTCAGTGAAGCACAGCTGTTTGAAAGTACTCAGCTGCTGTACTTTCTAGGAAGCACAGTAAAAAAAAAAGTAAATCATCAGTCACTATAAGTTTCTAGAGACAAATTATCCAGAAGTATCCATACTTGATCAGAATCTTCCCTTTTGTTTCTTAAAAAGCCACCAAGAGAGGTTTTTCTCTTGTGTTTTTTTTAGGGTCTGTTTGTTTGGTTCTTTCCCACCCCAAAATGGGAACTCTTCAGAATATTATTCTATAGTAGTTTTGCTGTTTATGTGGTGCCTTTCATCTCACAAAAATTGTGTTGCATTTATTAAGGATACGCTTTTTTTCAGTCTCAATGTACTGAATAAGCTAATCTGAACTATATTACATTTACATGAAATCAACATTTCTTACTGTAATAGTCCTCATAGCACAGACTGGGATGTATTTGCAGAGAGTCAGAGGCTTCCTGCTGAAGTCCAATCAGGGCTGTGCCACTTCTGGTGTTGATTTGATGTTACTGAGCTGTTCCATGCTTTGTTAAGAGGATCAACCTCCTTGTTGTTGCCTTTCACATTTCCATTCCTCAAAACGTCTGCCTACAGCAGAGGTTTCTTCTAATCTCATTTTTTTTTAATTAAAAAGTAGTATTGTCAACATACTATAAATGATACGTTGTTGTGAAAAACCAAAAGATTTAGAACTTTAAATATGGATTTATTTTTTAAAGATGGGTTTTTGCAGTGCTCACGTCTAACCTTGAGCTGGTTGCTTATACTGTCTGTGCATACAGTGAGGGAAATGGGCTTCTAGGCACAGTTCATCATGTGTGTTTTAGAAAGCAGCCTCAGGGAGTCTGACTCCTACATGACAAAATCAGGTGAAATTGCCCTGTATTTTTCCAGGCACATGAACTCTCCCTCTGGCACCCTCACAGAACTGTGAGGAATGCAGCAGGTTTACACATGGATATGAATTCAGGACGACATGTCATGATGGAGGAAAGCTGGTGGGGGAAGGACACAACAGAACTTGTGCTCCATCACAACTGTTTGAAATGACATTTGGAAGCAGCAACAGGCAGCACTTAACATTTACGAGGAACTGCCTCCCTGCACTCCTGGGGCACTGAGTGTTGGCTGCTGTCTGTGTGGGAGGGGTGTGGTGCCTGCAAAGTGCAATTTGCAGCACATATTTACTGTTTCTAAAGGTTTGCTGAATGCCAAGAGATTCTTTTTGCTTTGTTCCTGGGGAGGGTTTTTCACTTGTAGAGAGAAAAATTAGCAAAATATATGTGGAGTGAAATGTGGAGGAGGAGAAACCTTTATCCAGAATTATGATGCTGTTTTAATCTGGTTTACCAGGAACCACATGAACTCTGTTGGACTCTGATTTTTTTTGTTGACACATTCTGCACTGAAATCCCCCCTGCTGGGCAATTGTCTACACATCCAATTTTGTTCCTTCTGCTTCTATCTGCCACTAAGGCTGAAGACAGAACTTTGCTGCTCCGTATAAATAAAGACAGCAAAATGTCAGCTTGTAGATTTAGTCTCTTATAGTGACTGCCCACTTCTGGGGATGTCCTGTCCATGTTCCCAACCTGATCTTGGGAACAAGTGGAGGAGAGAAAGTTAAACCCTTGGAATCTCAGTGTTTCCTGGTGAGATGTAACTATGAGCAGGTTTAACTGAGCAGATGTGCAGCCTGCTTAGCATGACACCATACCTCACAATATAAAAGATGTGTTGTTGCTAAAAATTTCTACATCCAGACCTCTGTGGCCCATCAATTGCAAATTAGGCCTGTCTTCTTTTCTCTTTGTTTTTGTAAAGGCTGGAGGGCTCATAAACCCTCAGGAGCATTGCAAGAACGTGCGGGCAAGACTGCAAATCTCCCTTCTTGTCCCCTCTGCATCTGCTCATGGCCAACTTCCCTGAGGAACTAGATACAGAAAGTTTTCTTTTTGATGTTTTTTTGGAGTAGCAAACAAATGAGACCTACACTTTTCAAGCTGCAGAGGTTGCAGATAAGCACTGGGAAATTCTCTGTGAGTGGCTTCAGTTACATCAGCCCAGCTCAGGGTGTGCAATTCTGAGTAAATGGCAGAGCTACTCTGAAAAATTAGTGTCAAAAGGTGTCTTTAAACTCTTTCTCCAAAGGAACAGCACACTCTGGACCCTTCTTATACAAGCAACAAAACTCATACTCAGGTGGAGAGT
>NW_020955535.1:1514200-1516566 GCF_003031625.1 Empidonax traillii
ATTCTCTGTGAGTGGCTTCAGTTACATCAGCCCAGCTCAGGGTGTGCAATTCTGAGTAAATGGCAGAGCTACTCTGAAAAATTAGTGTCAAAAGGTGTCTTTAAACTCTTTCTCCAAAGGAACAGCACACTCTGGACCCTTCTTATACAAGCAACAAAACTCATACTCAGGTGGAGAGTCATGAATCATGTAATGGTTTGGGTTTGGAAGGAAAGGACATCTAATTCCTTCCCTATTCCATGGGCAGGGATGCCACCTACTACACCAGGTTGCTTCAAGTCTCATCCAACATGGCCCTGAACACTTCCAGGTATGGGGCAGCCACAGCTTCTATTCTTCTTTCCTTCTGTGTCAAGGCCTCACCACCCTCACAGTAAAGAATTTCTTCCTTATATCCAATCCAAACTTGTCTTCTTTCAGCTTAAAGCCATTCCTCCTGTCACTAAATACCTAGGCAAGGAAAGGAAGAGCCAAGACCTCTCCATCTCTGCTGGTAACGCTCCTGTGGGTGCAGTCATGGATCTGATTTGCCTTCATTGCTTCAGTGCTCACTGCTGACTCGTGTGTCTTTGTCCAGTCATTTGGTACTTGAATGATTCTTCAACCTTCATATCTAACCTTCCATTTACAGATGCTAGCAAATGACCCAATTTCCAGGAAAAATGAGGAGCAACAGTTTGCTTTATTTCTCTGGAAAAAAAAATTAACCAGTGTAACAAGTTACCACTCAAGTTACCAATGTCACTGCGAGTGCTGCCTCAAACAGTTCTTGCACAGGTAACACCCATCTCCTGATCCAGCCTCCTGTATTGTTGGGTTTATTATTTACTGCCTCTGCAACACTTCAGTCTCTTCAGATGTAAAAGTGCTACAGTCATTCAGGAGAGTTGAATAAAAAATGGAAACAACTCTGTGGGAGGTTATCACAGGACGTTTGTCTTCTTTTTCTGAAGTTTCAAGTTTCCTGACAGTCTCCAGTCAGGAGATCCCTGTTTTTCTTGTGTTCATATGGCAGAGGAAAAGCTGAATTTGTTAATAAGACATTTCTTGTGTATCATTCAAGGTTCTTAAGACCTGAAATGTGGACAGTCCTGACCTGAAATAAACATCAGTGAGGCACTAGAGCAGGTGCCCAGAGAGACTGTGGACTCCCCAACCCTGGAAGTGTTCAAGGCCAGGTTGGATGGGGCCCTGAGGAAGCTGTGAAAGGTGTCCCTGCCCTTAGCAAGGGTTTGGAACTACATGGTTTTTAAGGTACCTTCCCACCCAACCCATTCTGTGATTCTATGGTCAATACCTAGAAAAAACATTTTGGCAGTTCCCAGTGACCTGCCTGTTTGTCAAGTGAGAGTGAAAACCCCCTGCCCAAAGCCAGACTGGATGTTCCTCATGTCTGACTCCTCCATCCTGCCACAGCTGACTGGTAGGTGTTCATGTGTGTCAGTGTGACTGATGAAGGCTTCCATGGATTTCTTATATTCTCTTCCATGAATATCTTGGAAACTTGTGTGCCAGTACATGGCTGTTGCTTCCATTCCCCACCTCCCTCCATTACAATACTCAAGGCCTTTCAGAGCAGAAAAATCGTGGCATTTTGCTTGTGTCTAAATGAATGTTTTTGTTGCAAGCCAAGAAATAATCAGCTATGTGAACTGAGCTTCAAATTAAAATCTTTATGCTACAGAAGAGGACAGTTGTTTTTTTTCCTCACCCTGTTAGTTTTATCTGCATGGAGGTTTAACATTTTTTACTCTGCCAAAACAAATCACTTTCCGTGGTGGGATTCTTTTTTTCTCTTTACAGCGTGGACACTCAGAAAAAAAAAAAATGTAAGAACAATCAATGCCAGCTGAAAGATGGATACATCTCCTATTGAGTAAACAAAGTTACTGTGTATTGGCAAAAAGTTCCCTGCGTTGGATTCTTCATTGGACTCAAGTTGCCAGCCCCAATAAATCAGTATGTTGGACTTCTACTTAGTCAATGCTTCTAGACAGCAATGAGAGAGCATCACATGTTAAAGTGTAATGAATCGTATCAGTAAGTCAGTCTAACTCCCAGCCTGTGTTAGAATCTATCAATATAACAAAGTGGCTGTCAGCCTGATGTGCAGATAGACAGCTCCTCTGATGGATGGGTGCATCCTCCCCTCCCCTGTGAAAATACCCTGAGCTGGCAGAAAAGGAAAGTAAACCTCTTTTTTTTGCCATGGGCCTGTGTTTGAGGCGTGTGCATCAAGAGAAGAAGGTTTTGTGGCATGGAAGAACAGGGGATCATGAAACAGTTTAAACCACCCAAAGAAGAGGTTTTAACCACTCAAATCTTTGAGGCTTGGAAATCCTCTTCCCACACTGACAGCCCAGGGT
>NW_020955535.1:1516646-1528378 GCF_003031625.1 Empidonax traillii
AGTAAACCTCTTTTTTTTGCCATGGGCCTGTGTTTGAGGCGTGTGCATCAAGAGAAGAAGGTTTTGTGGCATGGAAGAACAGGGGATCATGAAACAGTTTAAACCACCCAAAGAAGAGGTTTTAACCACTCAAATCTTTGAGGCTTGGAAATCCTCTTCCCACACTGACAGCCCAGGGTCTGTTTTTGTCAAGTTTTTATTTCCGATTTTAATGTGGGTCAGCGGGACTCCTGAATAATCCAGATGGAGTTGATATTGATCCCATTCTGCCTTTTTTTGGGGTGAAATTTTTACCCTAATACATCTACAAAAAATGAGATGAATTACATCTGGTGAGGCCCAATGCTAGACAGGCATCACTGTGTAAAGTAGTCATGTCTCTTGTAGACTGCTGTATTAAGCAGGATGCACATGATTAGGCAAGAAGAGCCCTACATGTCCATTAAACTTAATTTGTACAAAGTAGACAAGGATCTGGAGTGGAAGAACAGCAAAGGGGAGGTCACCAACTTTGTTGGTCAGCATAAGCCAGAGTCAAACACAGAATTGCTGGTGGACTGCTCCTTTAGCTGTTAGGCCATGCTACCTTTCCATCAACCTTAGAGAACTGGGGGGACAATGTCCGTCAACTCTTTTTTTCCTCCCCAAAATTCTTTGAACAGGTAGTGTTTAAAATGACCTAGATGAAGATAATGAGTGCCAGTTGGGAGTCAAGTCCTAATGAGGTTGTAGAAACTGGTGTGGATAATTTTTGGCACCTGTGTCCTCAAGGCTGGGCATTGGATGGGACCAAGTATTAATTTTTGGTTTCACAGTCAAAGTGGATGATTTCTTAGTATAACTGGTAAAAAACCCAGTCTGTTGTTCTAGTGTATATTCCCTTGAAACCTGTCAATGCCATCAAAGCTCTGCAGTTGTTTTGATGGAGGATCAGTTATCTCCTGCTTAATCAAATTGCGCTGCTTTGTCCTCAGGCTCTGTGCAGGGAGCAGATGGCACTTTTGTGTTTTGCCACAAAAATGTGTGGCTTCATCATAAGGGGGCAGCTGGCAAGAGACGTGGTAAAGGCTAAGCTCCATGGTCTTGAGTTCCTTTCCAACCTTAATGATTTTATGATTCTAGAAATTACCATTACCACAGGAGGTGCTCAAATGCGGTTTGTGATGCTCATTTTCTCAGAACCTCGTTGGCATAACCAGCAGGTACCACGCTGGATGTGAGTTGAGCTTTTCTTGAGAATAATAACTTCATCATGAGTAAAATTGGCTCCTTTCTCAAGACACCCACTGCGATCTTCTTTAAACAGAGAGTGGTGGCCATGCAAGGATGAACCTGAAGGAGAGGATGACTTGGAGAGTGAACAGTATTCCTGGGCATGAAGCAGAACAGCCTGAGGTGCTGATTGTCCTTTTGCTTAAGCAAACTTAAGTACAAAACTGTCTGGGGTACTCCACTGACAACTTCTAGGCTCATGACTCAGTTTGGCAAAGCTCAAATACCCGCTTGGTCAGGAAATACTAGGAAAGGACATGAAACTCTTATCACCTGAACCTTGTTTGTAAAGGGGAGTAATTTTTGAAGACAAAATTTTAAGGGTGCTTGGTAGAGAGTGCCAAATGCACTCTCAGGGAGTGCCAAATTGCTTTATCTCCTCTCAAAGATTGCCCCAGAGGTGATTCTGTTAACTAAGGATGCTTCATGCTCAGCCTTGTGCTCAGTGACTCATTTTGCCCCAGAGGATCACAGCTGCTACTTGAATTCTTTGCAGAATTCAATTTCTAATATGTCTCCAGGATATGCATCATCAGATCATTTGAAAATCAGAATGCAGACCTTGCACTGGCACCAGGAGCCAGAGAAAAGCCAACTGCAAGATACAAGCACAGGCTGAACTGTGGTGCTTTGTGCTGTTGCAACAGGTACCAGATGGAGTTTTTGCATCATATTCACATTCAGCTTCAGCTATGGCAAACGTGGGTGTTCCAGCCCCAGACTGAGAAACACATGGTCCACTTGGGCCAAATCTGTGTTTGGATGGATGGGAGACAACACATTTGAAAGCTTAAAAGAAAACGACATTTGGGAGGCTGATGTTGGGGAACCGTTCCAGCCTTGAGTGCTTGAACAAGACCTTTCAACTTCTCTGTAACCTGATGAAGGAGGGCTGAATTCCTTCAGTAGAAGGCAAAGGTGTCCTTTTGTCGATTCTTAAAAAGTTTTGTATTTTCTGTCAAGAGTCACCTTTGTTCTGCCTCAAAACACAAGTTGAAGGACCCAGGCCATGAGAATAATTCTTCACTGACCTTCGGATCGTGGAATCAGAGAATACTCTGAGTTGGAAGGGACCCCCCAAGGATCATTAAAGTCCACCTTCTGATATGTAGTTGCAGTAGACATGAGTGAACTGCATCAGCTGGTGTCTCAGACAGCTGAGCTCCCCAGTGATAACGCTGATAAAGCAACCCCAGTCCCTTCCTCCCACTTCACAGATTTTTCCTGGCTGGTCTCAGTGAAAACTTCTTGACACCTACTCTGCAGATTTGGTGGTTATTCTGCCAAGATGGTGCTATAAAAAGCTTTGTTCTATAGCAGAAATGAAGTTTGACATGTACAGGTCTAACTATCAAAATGGAATGACCTTCCCACAAGATTTCAATGGGTCTATTGATCTCACTACCATGTTTGTGGCAACTTCAAAAGCTGTTCTTTGTTTCTGTCATCTGACACAGAATAAACAGTTTATTGTTTTCTATGTATTTAATTAATCCAGCCTTTTATATCTGCTCAAAAAGGACCTTTGATTTTTTATTTATTTATTTTAAAATCTATATCCAGTAGCACTCCTTTTCTCCTCGGGAGATCGACTCCTGAGGATGAGCAGAAGAGTAAAGCAACAGTAAGGGAGAACATAGAATCATTGAATCATAGATCCATAGAATCATAGAATGGTTTGGGTTGAAAGAGACCTTAAAGACTGTCTAATTCCATGGGCAGGGACACCTTCCACTAGGCTGGGTTGCTCTAAGACTCATCCAACCTGGCCTTGGACAATTCCTGGGATGGGGCATCTGCAACTTCTCTGGGCAACTTGTGCCAGTGCCTTACCACCAGATTTTGCTGTGAGTTGACAAGCATTAGGGAAGAAAGATAATCTGAAAGGTAAAGGAAAACATGCAAAGGCATATGGTTATGAGTGACTTCCTTTTGCTCTTCACGGAGGGATTTGTCTGAACACAAGACCTCAGTACCTTTTAATATTTCCTGGGATTCCCTCCAGCTGCTGTTTGAGTAGGACTTGGTTTGTTGCATATTCTTTATCACACCAGACTGGCACAGCAACCAAAGGTATTTCAGATATATTAGAATGTCTAAAATGTCACTAAAAAGCCTCTTTTTCAGCAACTAATTAGAGTCCCAGTGCCGTGATTCAGTCTAGGATTGTCACATAAATGCAGCTATCTCAGTTCCCATCAGAGTTAATGGAGATCTAATCAACACAGCCAGTCGATATTTGGGATGATTTGTCTCACCAGGAAGTACCAGTAGGTCAGCGCAAGCAGCAAAGCCCAGTAGGTCAGTGAGGAGAGGAGAGATGAGGCCTAAGCATCATGAAACCCAGACTACCTGTGCTACCTTTTCCTACCGGCTTTTACCCTGGAAAGAGCTCAAGCTCAAAGTCACTTAATTTTAGCAATCTCCTGTGAAGATGTTTATGTGTGGTCTAAGTGTCCAGGCTCATTTTGTGGTAGCTGGAAAGAAATCAGTACTCCAGGGCTAGACACATCTGATGGATTTTAAACATCTTCAGTAGATGTATAAGAAAGGTCAGATGAATCAGGTCCCAAAAGAGAATGTGTTACGAATTAATACATCCTTTCGGGCAGCTGTAAAATTCCATAAAACTTAGAGGATTATTGTAACTTTGAAACATTTACATCTCTACCAAGTGGGGTTTAAACTGCCTTAGGGTTTGCTTCTGCAAGAGCTGATGGGGCGAAATGAGGGAGCAAGACTGTACAGGTACTGAAAGATGGAAGGACCCCTAAAGATAATTACCTACAAAACTCCATGAAAAATGCTGGAAGTGAAGCAACCATAAATACATTAAGGAGACAAAGCCAATACACATTAAAGATTCATGGAGTGCTGTTCATTTGTGCTCTCTCTTTTGGCTCTGGATAGGCAGATATATGCATTTAACACCAGGTAAAGCCCTTTTAATGATGGACAAAGACTCATAAATCCCAGGAAATTCTCCATAGCTCACAAGGACGATTTCTTTTGTCCCACCATTTGTTTTCCCATACAGTTAGAAGAGCAGAAGATGTATTATACTCTAAACCTACCTACTGACTTATGTAATTTAATGTGGCATTTAGTGAGCTCATTTCCTTTCACCAAAGGGGCAAACACCTGCTTTTTAAAATAAATGCCATTTCTATGTGAGCTATTTTGGCAAACGACCCCTGGCAAATATCACGGGCTCACAGATACAAAATGGGAGGACTGGAAAGAATAAAGAGGCCACTTGGTCTGTCCTCTTGTGTCTTGGCAACAGATACAACAGTGAACATGACATAAAATGGACAGGCGGAAATCAAAACCTCCACCAAACAGATTACAAAAGGAGACAAACCATACACAAAAAAAGTGATTTAAGAAACAGAGATCTTCAAAGCGATTATATAATTTCCCAGAGGACTCTAGGGGTGTTGTTCTTGAAAGTAGGGGAGCAAGCAGGAAAAAAAACAACACCCTAAATGAAACATGTTTAGTGATGAATAAATAACAGGACATTAACACTTATTTGCCTTGTGAAAGGCTATATAAAACAAAGATAAAAAAGAAAGAACATAACATCCTCATCAGAAGCCCAGAATAAGAGACATGGCCTCATAAACTAAAGATGACCTTTTTCCATGCTTCAGGAAGGGGTTTATCTGCTATCAGAACCCTTTATTCTATCTCCTTTTTTTCCCAGATGCTTTCAAAGACTGAACCTTATTTTACTATCTGACTGTTGTGTTTCTACGGTATCCTACTCATTAGAGTGCACTGACAGAAATTATTTTAATTGGCTAAAGCTATGAAGAGCCTGAAGATGCTCTTTTTATTGTAAATATGAGGAACTTTTAGGTGTTCTCCAGGTAACAAAAGCTTCATATTCAAGGACAAGTTTTCTTCTGGACTTTGAGTTTGAATCTTCAGCCCTGTTCTGCCTGGACTGATGGGCATGAGGAGAAGCAGAAATGAATCACTTAATTGAGATATCTGCAGAGGATGCATATTTGCTTCTTTGATATTTAGGCAGATCTTCCAGAGGGGAAAGAGTAGCTTTGCCAATCCATAAATGGCAGAATGAAGATGCTGACTGAATATAATGAAAGTCTGAGCATGTTTTCTGCTTCTTACTGATTCCTGAATCGTTATGTACTTTCCAACAGCGAATAGCAAGCAATATAATAAAGGAGTTCCCATATCAGCAATTAAGTATACTGATCCCTTTAACGAATGTTAGATAACAAAAGAACTATCTCATTTTACTGAAGTTTTCTCTTAGTATCTGAATGACATCTCATTTTTGTCTGTCTTTAGGGAAAAAGTTGCTTCTGACAACCATCTCTGTGCTCTGTATTTAAACAGTTCCTCTAGTTGTGCAAGCCAGTTGGTGTGGAGACACACCAGTGCACGTGATGTAACACATGTGTGACCTCAACAATTGACAGTGTGGGGACAGAAAAAGAGAGGGAAAGGGCTGAACCTGAACACCCTGCACTCACTGTCCATAGTTCATGTATTAAAAAGTGATTAAAAGCTTAGACCTTATGGTTTCTCCAGAGGCAATGAATCAAAGTGATGTGGTTTACAGAGGGAAAGCCTGCTGGGTGCTTGCAGTCTAAGATACCTTTGAGAATTTCAGGAATTCAGATGCTTTCTGTTTGGGGAATAGTGGTTCTTGGTGCTGGTGAGATGCCTTTGAACACACTATGGTAGTGATGTACTTTTTCTGCTTTCTTATTTTCTGCTGCTCCTTGGAGAAAGGTTCAGTGGAGCAAGGAGAACCCCAGGGTGTTTGTTCCTTGAACCCAAAAGCTGCTGGAGCCTCTAATTTCTTTCCAGTTCTTTTGTCTTTGGCCTCTGCAGGAACAAATGAGCCGTGATTAATGCTGATGAAAGCATTAAGGAGATGATTTCCTCTCCTCCCACCAAAATTATTGATTGGAACGCAGTCTGAAAAAATCCAATTAAAACTATATCATGTGGCTGTATTTCCTTCACCATCTATATAAAGGGTTGGATAAGGGGCATCTGCTATTCCTTTTCTCTCCATTATTTAGGTTGCAAAGTAGGCAGTCAAAGCTGTTCTCATTTTGGGTATCAGTTCTGTTACACTTCACACATTTATCTCATTTTTAACAGCTGTGGGTAGCTACTTTTTTCCCCTCAGCAATAGATAACAAGCTTTTGGTTGTGCTGTGTGTGCTTCGAGTGACCTCACCATGACGAGCAAGGCTGTGTTACCTCTTAAATTAAGACACAAAGACTGGGATCGAAGAGAACTGAGCAGAATGTCCAAATGAAAACATTTTCCCTAGATCATCTATATTTATGACCTTTTCTGAAAACTCAAGATCTGCCTTGTTCTATGGGTGGGACATATTTTAATAGGTGGTGCATAAATAATAATAAAAAAATCCTCTGGACTTTAGATACCCATTTCCTATTGTCCACAGCAGTCATAATAATTCAATCCATAAAGGGCTGTAAATATGGAAATTTCTCGCAAGAGGACATTTCTACAGTACTAAGAATATATATATATATTTATTTCTTTCTCCACTGAAAGAAGAAAAATGTTTTGGATATAAAAACCGTATCTGTAATTGATATGGAGAGGGCTACCTTTGAATATCTCAGTAGTAAGGAAATGCTCAGTCCTGTATCTTTCATGCCACTGGGATTTTTCTATTGACTTCTGGGGAATAAGATCAGGTCCGTGGGCACTTTATCTCTACATCCACGGCTTTGTTCACAGTAAGTGATTATTTTTTTCTGAGCAGTTTTATCCCTATCAACACAAATTCTTTGAAATGTGCTTAATCAACTAAATGTGCTATTTCAGCTGGCTGCACCAGACTGTTTGTAAGAACAGAAAAGCAATCACTCCAAAGGCCTGGTATTGTCTCAGGCCAAAGTTACCTTGGTTTAGCTAAGCCTCTTGAATTCTGATTTTGACCATCCAGTCTCTTGCTGAGTCTTGCCAGTCTCCAGATTAGAAGTCACTTGTCCATCAGAAGCTCTGAGAACTTCCAAGAATCCATTCTTCATGAGCTATTACAGTACATGAAGGGACATCCCATTTTTCACCAGACTTTCCTAATCTTGACTGAAGGGTTATGAAGCCATTAAAGTATCTTCTCTGTCACTGCACAGGTATTCATAAGGAGCACACTGGCAGCTGTTCTTCTGCTTTTTATCTTGTTCTGATGGATGAGTTTGGGTGTATTTCACTCAGTTTCTTTAAAACCTTGCCATCCTTGGATGTCTTTTTCACCTTCAGGTCTTTCTATCCCAAGCTTGTCCCGTCAGGGTTGCCAGAACTAAGTTACATCCACGCTTTGACAGCACCAACACTGCTTGCAACTGCTGGCAGTGGTAAGACTGCACTGAGAACTGGAGAGAATTCGACAAAGATCTGCATTTTGACTTAAATTAGGCGTGTTGGGAAGGTGGACTGAAGTAATGCAAAAAAGCGTCTACGCAATTATACTTGTTTGATGTAAGGAGTGATTAGTAAGCAGAATAATCTCATCCATGCTCCTTCCCACTCAGATACTCATATACTAATTAAGAATAGCATTACTTGTTCTGCTTTACTTCCTAAATGGCATAAATAAAACTGAAAATAAAGCTGGTCAGGCAGTTGCTCAAGTAAACTGGTGTCATGATATCAATGGAACAAGAAACACTGCCCTATGCAGGCAGGTTTTGAGCCTTTCAAGCTACACTGGTGCTGTGACACAAATGCCTGGGTGCCAAGTCTATAAACATTATGGTAGTATACACAGTGCTCCTTTTGGGACACATTTTTTTATTTATTTCATTCCTCACAGCCCTAATTGGCATGCCTCACAGGGAGTCATCTCCAGTGCCTCTTCCAATGAATATTAATCACCTGGGAACGCAGAAGAAACCACCTCTGCTGTGACAATGGTTTGATTTCTCTCTGAGGGAAAGGGATTAAATCTCAGAGCCTCTCTAATGATGTCATTTGTTATTTTCAGGACAGGCAGTTGCATCCTAATGGAATTCAAACATAATACAAGATAAAAAGAAATAAATAGTTGCCAATGTTCTCCTTATCCATGCAGTGACATATACTTGAGGGTATCAGAGCTCTGCAGTGAACTGGGGAGTGGGACACATCTTCCTTTGGAATTTTGGGGAGAGTTTAAGCTGTTTTGTGGAGTGTGTAGGCAGTGTTTCTTCTTCAATTTTCTTCCTGCTTTCTGTAGGAAAGTGGTCACTAGATTCACATAAACCCCCTGAAATTCAAGATACATCTTGCCAAAGTACACTCAGGTCTTCCTAGGAAAGTGGGTAACTTCTTTGCCTTTGAGGATCTTTTGAATATTCAGAGCAGAAGAATTGGAAGGAATTCCCAAATCACCCATATTAGTCCTTGTTTCAGGGTTTCCAAACAGACTCCTAATAATGGCCTGCTAAGCTCAAAAATAGTTGTGGGATCAGGACAAGACAGGCCTTGTGCTAAGTCAAAAAATAGGAGATATTTTTGTGCAAGGAGAAAAATGAGAAGAAAACCAGAAATAGCAATTCTTACCAATAATGAACAGATTGTAAGAAAAGTCTGTCAGTAAATGAGGGAAGTGTTGCTTAAAATTACCTACCTGGAAAGATTTACTGAGACCAAATTATAGAAATATCTGCATTTCTAGTGGATAAAAATCAGTGAAGGTCTGTTGGTGTCACCAACAGATGTCTAACTTCTATCTAGGGAGAACCTGGTTCCTTCAGCTTTTGAGGATAGTTTGTAGATTGATTTGTTCTCTTTGCTGAAAAGAACTCCTAGGATTTGAGGTTTTCTTTAAATGGTTTTTAAGCTCTAAAATCTTGCACAACTGTTTTCAATGGCTGTGATAAACGTTGGAGGGATCAATAGTTGTGAAGATAAAGGAAGGAATAAAGATGGGGCTAAAGAAGAAGAGAGGGAGATGAAGTCGAAAGATTTCCATTTGAAGTGGAGCTACAGCTGTTGTGCTGCACTGGGATCTCATGTTCTTATCCTGTGTTGTGCCTAAAATATCCTGCCAGACTACATTTCCCATCACACATTCCAAAGCAGAGCTGGTCTCCTACCATCTGTTTGACAGCACAGGCTTCTGTTCCCAACTGGAAAGAAAGTGTTAAAGTGGAGAGAGTGTGGTGGTGTGTTTGTATTTGTCACATCCAAATTAATTCTGGACTTCTTTACTCTGTAATTGTCTCTCAATGGCATGAATGATGAAGTGAAAATGCTTTTTTTCCTGATACTGGACTCTGTTGGCTCTGGACATTCCAATAAAGCATCATTGTTTGGAATGGGATGGGGACAGAATCCATTCTGCCAGGCATTTGTGGATCCCTCAAGATTAAATAACAACAAAAAGCTGTATAAAGACCATAACTTGAAAGGTAAAATGGCAATATCATTGAAGACCAGAGGAGCTGAACCTTTATTTTCATGGTTTCAAGGCTTCTCAGTGTATTGCAAGTCAATAAAACAAGCAGCACAAATGTTTCAATGGGCAAAGAAGAGCAAAACTGATGTTCATCTATTCATGCCAATTTTTTGGTTACAGTTATTATAGTTTTTAAAATTTAGATTACTGTTCTCTGTGCTTGAGCCTGGACCTTCTTAGACCCTGAAGTCCAAGGGGATATCATTAGAAAGACTCAAGGCTTTTTAACAGTGAATATTTTTATTCTATTTTTTTTTTTTTGAAAGTGATTCAGCAAAAGGTGGAGTTTTGGGATGGTGGTGGAAACGAATGCAAAAAAAAACCCAAACGAAAAAGAAGTTTTGACAAAATTTTCTTCTGGAAGATCCTGAGTTCTGTGATGGAGTTACATGATTTTAATTGAAGGAGTGAAAAAATATCCAACTGTTCCTCAGCAGCAAAGATCATTTACCAGTAGTAAATCTCTGGGATGGGAAATCTAAGAGTTGCACCCTTGCTGAAGCAATGCTAGACCATCATTAACCTTGTGTGTGATGACGTGGTGCTGCTCTCATGCGGGTGGTTGCCAGCCCGAGCAAGAAGGAGTCCCTGCCCATGGCAAGGGGGTTGCAACTAAATGATCTTTAAGATCCTTTGCAACCCAAACCATTTCAAGATTCTGAGTTTTATTCTATGATAAAGCCTCTGTTTAAGCTCCAGTTCTAAATGTAATCAACCTGATTCTGTTCACAGAGGATTTATGTCCTGAGGACAAAAACCCCTATATATGTAAGACTGTCTGCTCCAGCCAAGAGTGGATCTTTTGTGATTATCATATGAGAATTTGATTAGATTTTGTTATCTTTACTTCCCTTGTGAAGAAGGGTGACTGTAAGACAGAGAGTCATTAGAGCCTGGCTGTGTCTGTGCATCACAATGAACGAGTGTTTCACTCCACTCACCACCCCGACACAGGCACAGGCTTAGCCTGAGCTTTTGGCCCCCTGAGTAAGCTGGAAAACCACTTCACTTCTCTGTTGTGCAGCCACACACTCTCTAAACTAATCACTAGGGTAAATTTCTCTGTAAAGATGAAGATTTACATTCATTTTTTTGCTGTGTATTCAAGGACTTTGCTGGAAGACAGTAAATAACCTGTGGATCAGCCTTTTTACTGTGAGGGTGGGGAGACACTGGCACAGGTTACCCAGAGAAGCTGTGGCTGCCCCACCCCTGGAAGTGTTCAAGGCCAGGATGGATGGGGATTGGAACAACCTGGTCTGGTGGAAGGTTCAATGGTAGAGGGTTGGAATGAGATGATCTTTAAAGTCTATTTCAACACAGAGCATTCTGTGATTCTCTATTTGTGGCATTACCTGAGAAATCAATACCAGCTTCCTCTGGGGGCAAAGCCTCAGTGGGTCTTTATGCAATTAATGATTATTTATTAAATATTATTAGTGGTTAAAAATGGACATTGTGTGTTGGTTCATTGCACCTGCATAGCCCTTGTCTGACAAGCAGGTTTGTCTGATTGGGGAAAATAAAGGTGCAAAGCAGGGCTGAGAAGTGCAAAACAATATCCCAAAGGGTAAAATAGCGTGGAGACAGAAAACATCTCATTTGAGATGACACAGTAGATCAGGGCATTGCTGTAGGCTTTGGGATGTGCTGAGCATTAGGACAGGGAAGTTATTGCAAAGGACAGGAGTTTAGGGCACACCAAACAGCCTAATTGGAAAGAGCAGTGAGAAGATGAAGGGATGACTGTGATCTGCATTACAAAGCAGATCAGGTTGAATGATTGCAAAGGTCTCTTCTGGTATTGAATTTTTTTTGTCTGTGGAAGGGTTTCATTTTAATAATTCATAACCAAGAGCAAATTCTGAACAATTGTGGAAAAAAAATTCAGTACAAGCCTGCTAGGGATTCTGGGATTTGGTCTTCAATATCTGAGCTCTTGAACTTTCCTAATGAAAATACTAATAACTTTTTAATTCTCAGCTTCAAGCC
>NW_020955535.1:1528689-1535651 GCF_003031625.1 Empidonax traillii
TTTTGTCTGTGGAAGGGTTTCATTTTAATAATTCATAACCAAGAGCAAATTCTGAACAATTGTGGAAAAAAAATTCAGTACAAGCCTGCTAGGGATTCTGGGATTTGGTCTTCAATATCTGAGCTCTTGAACTTTCCTAATGAAAATACTAATAACTTTTTAATTCTCAGCTTCAAGCCTCATTGCAGAAAATCATCAATGATATATTCAATTGTAAAATTCACAGAGGGCTTCACAGTTATATAAATCATTCAATTAAAGAGAAACTGCATTACATGACTGAGTCAACCAAATGGAGGTTGAGAGTGGATTCAGTTTTGCACTTTTCTTTAAAGGTACTGTGTGCAGAGGTATTTGCTATTCATTTAAAAATTGAAATAAGATTTCAGAAAATTGCTTTTTTTTGTGTATGATCCAAAAAAGAAGTATCATAATTAGTATGCATCTTTTCAATGAGCATTGTCTCCTTTTTCCTTAAATGTGTTTTGAACCCTCAGAAACCCAGAATGTGGATTTGATTTTTTTTTTTTTCCTGCTTGTGTTGTGTTGCTAAAATTTTGGATTTATGTCTTTAGATTTGGGAGTTTACAACTATTTCTGAGAGAATAATTTGCAGGGGAGTTGGAGTTAGATGATCTTGAAGGCCTCTTCCAACCCAAACCATTCTATGACTCCATGAATTAGTGGTAAGTGTCTCATTTGAATGACATTCAGATGACAAAAATATCAGCATTGCTTTGTCTGGAAGCAAACTTACATTTGCTACCTCTGAATAGTTTGATCCATACCCCCTGTCAATCTTCTACCACTAATCTCCAACCATCCACACCGTGTTGCTTTGGTGAGGTGGGTTATTTCTGGCATCAGTAGAGGCTCATGTAGCAGCTTTCAGAAATTTGGTCCCTGGTAGTGACATGGTTGTCCTCTACCCGCTCATGACCCTCACCTGGGTTGTGTTTGGAAGGCAGAAGCTACAGGGTGGGTGTTCTCTTGTACCTCAGACCACTTAGAGTGCTCAAAGAGTCCAACACTAATTGTGAGAAGCAAATAAATATATATATATGACTACACAGAGCATGTGAGCAGGATGGATTGCTCAGTGTGCTACAGAACCAATGGAAAGATGGAAAGAAATATGGTCTTCATTGTAGTGATTGTGCTCCTACAGCCAGAGGCATCAAAAACGTCGTGGTGTTTATGTGCTAATAAAATCTTAGCAGTAACTCTCCCTCCACGCACAAAGCCTTTGCTACAGTCTGTCCTCTGAATCACCTTTAAGGCAAAAAAAAAAAAAAGTCAGTAATTTCATTCCTCCTTAGGGAGGGATAAGGTTTGTGGTGCTGTGAGACTCTTAATGTTGGTGCAATGCACGGGCCATTGTGCATGGGAATTTCAGGAGTGCTTGGGAGCTGCCTATTTAGGGGAAAAGTGGGAGGGAAAATGGATTGGATCAAAAGTTTCAAATCTAATGAGTATCTGTTAAAGATGCATCCCTTGATCATTAGCTTATAATATCCTTGGGAACTAAAGGAAAAATCTTTCCTGTAATATTCACATGAATATGTGGAGACTTGCCTTTAATTTTTCTGGTATAAGCAGCCTGATGGGACTCCTCTGTTGTCTAATGGTAGAAATGAAACATTTCAGGCTCTGCTGTCATGAACAAGATAAATGCAATACTGAAATAAAGAAAGAAACACTGAAAAAATCTCCTTCTCTCAATTTTTATTTGTGATTTGGCAGCTGGAAGAAGAAATCTTCAGGAACCATCTGTAGCAAACCTCTCAGAGCCCCTTGTGTATTCAGAAGTGGGTGGGGTGGCTGGTCTTTGACAGGGGTGCCCTTTTGAATCCGGAGCCTAAAAGTCAGAGCACCATATTTAGTACCCATCCATCACCACTGATGTGGGCCCGTGACGTGGAAAGCTGTGAGCCCATGAACAGCACTTGTTTGCAAGCACAGCATGTAAAAATGGGTTCAGAGGTACACTGAGCATTTCTCCTACAAAAACAGGCTTGGGGTTGTTCAGCCTGGAGAAGGGAAGTCTCCAGGGAGACCTTACAGCACCTTCCAGTACCTAAAGGGGCTACAAGAGAGCTGGAGAGGGACTTCTTACAAGGGCACGTAGTGATAGCACACAGGGAAATGGCCTCACACTGATAGAGGGCAGGTTTAGATTAGATATTGGGAAAAACATCTTTATTGTGAGACTGGTGAGGCACTGGAACACATTGCCCAGAAAAGCTGTGGCTGCCCTATTCCTGGAAGTGTCCAAGGCCAGGTTGGAAGGGGCTTGGAGCAACCTGGGATAGTGGAAGGGGTCCCTTCCCATGGCATTTTAGCTGTTTGCTCCTGGCCTTGGCAAAGAAGCTGAGTAGCTCTGAGTAACAGAAACACCTCTGTGTCTAATATCTCCTACACTTCCTGTTGCAGCTTAACCTGCATGAACATGAATTTCTACAGAACATGATACTCTTTTGGCACTCATCTAATAATGCAGATCAGATCCCATCTCTCACACCTCTATTTCAGGCTCAGGCCAAGAAAATCTCTATGTCTGCATCCTGTATGAGAGGAAGGAGAAAGCAGCTGGGGTATATTCAATGCCTGCACGTTCCCCTAGACATGTAATTGGCTCCTTCCTCTGTGCTGGGGTGGAGCTGTAAATCAGCACAGTTATGAAGGTGAATGCTAATGCTGAGTGACACTCACATCCTGAACACTGCTCAGCAACAAATAAAGGCACTTTTTTCCACCTTACATGCATTGATGTATAGGCTAATCCCCGGTCTGTAATTCTTCTCTCTATCCTGTCTGTGCTTTTCTCTCTGGCTCCAGATGCTGACATTTTGTTTATGAGGGTCTTGATGGGGTTTGTTCTGCTCCTGGGAGGTCTCATCTGCAACACACTGCAGTCAGATTTGTGAATCTGCTTATGAAAAGTTATTCATACCCAGAACTTCTACTAAGCCTAAGGAAAAAGATTTTAATGAGGGTTCTGAAAGGTCTCGTTTGAGACTGGTGGTTTATTTATTTGTAAGACCACCTAATCATGATAAAAAAAAAATCAGGTTTTCCTTTATCAACCATGGGCATTTTTACTGCAGTCAGATTATCTTTTAAAATTCTTACTTTCCACAAGTTATTTTTTTGAAGGGGAAGAGGAGAAGAAACACTAAAACCAAACAACTTGACAAGATTAAAACCTGTTTGTTTAACAGATTTTGGGGTGGGTTTTACCTCAAGACATTTTGGCCCGAACCCAAAACACTTCAGCATCAGAAAAAGTCAGTGGATGGCTGTAACTTATAACCCATACAATGTCTTTTCCCCATACAAGATCTTTATGTCCTTTTTTACATGATTTCAAACTTGGGCCCTGAAGTTTGAGGTGCAGTGAGTTGTTTTTCAGATGAGTATCCCCTTGCTGCAAGATTATAATTCCAATAACCTGTTGAAAACACTCAAAAGTTCATATAAATGGGAGGTTTTTTTCAGGCCTCACGAAATATGAAAACTCAGCCTTTTGACGGGTCATACATTTCCTTTTCACTGTCACTACTTCAAAAACTTTAAAAGCCTGTTTTCTTTGAGTGATCTATTCCTTAGAAAGAGTGTATAATTTACCTGACATCCTCTGTTGTTTCGTCTGAGACAGCATGTGAGTTGTGTGGTCAGCACTTGTCTCAAATATATCATCCAGCAACATAGTGCAACTATTCTGTACATAAATCTTTTATATAATACATAATAGATCATACAACCATTTATTATCTGTCTTCACTTTCTCTGTGTCTCATTCATTTTTTCATATGATATCACAGAATCATAAAACATAGAATTGTTTGTGTTAAAAGAGACCTTCTATAGTAGTGCAGCCCCCCTGGCATGGGCAGGAACATCTTCCACTGCTCAAAGTCACATCCAGACTGGCCTTGAACACCTCCAGAGCTGGGGCATCTACACCTGGGCAACCTGTGCCAGTGTTTTGCCACCCTCATCTTTACAAATTTCTTCCTCATATCCAGTCTAAATCGACCCTCTTTCAGCTTAAAACCATTGCCCCTTATCCTGTCACTACAGTCTTTGGTAAAAGTCTCTATTTTCTTATGCCCCCCACCTCCCCTTACATATAGAAAGGATTCAGAAAGTCTCCTTGGAGTTTTCTCTTTTCCAGACTCACCAATCTCAACTCTCAGTGAGACTGAGGATTGCTTTGATTCAGATGCAGCACCTTGCACTTGGCATTGTTGAACTTCCTGAGGTTCTCATGGACTCACTCCTCCAGCCTGTCAAGATCCCTCTGGATGGCACTTTTTTTTTTCTTGAGTGTTTTTCCTTCCAACTACATCACTCATCTTGGTGTCACCTGGAAACTGTCAGTGCCAAAAATCCCACTGTCTGTGTCATTGATGAAGGTAGTGAATAGTATTGGTCCCAGTATGGACTCTGGAGGAATGACAGTTTTGGTGATTTTCACTTGGATGTTGAGCCATTGACTAGAAACATTTGGATGTGGCTATCCAACCAATTCCTTGCCCATCTAACAGTCCATTCATCAAATCCATGTATCCTCAATTGAGAGGCAAGGATCTTGTAGGGGACCAAACCAAAGGTCTCACAGAATTCCAGGTCAGTGACATCAGTAGCTCTTCCCTTGTTCCACTGATGCAATTCTTTCATTCAGGAGCAGCTCTGCTGAGGAATAACACAGGCTGTGAAAATAAACCAGGGATAAATCAGGCCATAAACCTTTTAAATGTGTGCTTCAACAGTGGATTCCAACCACCTTTAATTACTAGAATCTGGCATTGACACTGTGGTGAGAAGAATACAGAGCAATACATACTCGTCCTGTAAAAATAACGTGG
Source organism: Empidonax traillii (assembly GCF_003031625.1). NCBI lineage: Eukaryota > Metazoa > Chordata > Aves > Passeriformes > Tyrannidae > Empidonax > Empidonax traillii. The sequence goes on from NW_020955535.1 coordinate 1,533,561, forward strand.
CTGTTGGGAAACAGAGTGAGGGCTCTGGTGCTGGGCTCTAACCAATTTGAGAGATGGGAAGCATCAGGAGCGACTCAAAAGGCTGCAAATCACTGCCGAGATTCTTACGAGACATGGGAAGCTGAGAGCCCCAGAAGACTGACTTATAACAGGCATTTAGGTCCTAAAGACTGATTGATACGTTGCTTTGCCTGAATGCATCAATGCCAGTAAGAAGGGCAAATCTGAAAATTATGTCATCATTCACTGGGAAGTAGTTACAGTGTGACATGTCAGCCCTCTTGATTCGACCTGCCATCCAGCAAGCTGTGCATCAGGGCTTCTAATTTATTAAAATGGCTGTTTTATTTTTCCTTTGAAAAGGATTTCATAAACAGCTCATTTGAAGGATGATATCAAGTGTCTTTTGCTTCATTAGTTTCTTTCACCATATACTATGTCTTAGAGCAAGGCAGGGAATTATAAGACCATTATAAGGCTCATAACTATTGCTGTCAATAAAACACACAAGGCTGAATTCAGAAAATAATTCCCTCTGGCTGTAATTGGCAAATAAAGTTGATTTTTTTTTTTTTTGGTGACCTTTATGTCTTTCTCTACAGTGGGGATTAGGCTGGGATGTTCTAGACCCGTGTTTTAAAAAAAATAGTGTCTTTTACTAGGAAGGTATCATCCTATGTCATGCCAGGCTGGAGTCAATACTCTGTATCCTTTTCCTTACCCTCTGCCACCTGGTACCTGCTCTTGTAGATACACTTGGCTCCTCCCAGTCCTATGTTCCCAGAATTTTAGTGGAGTAATCAGTAATCTTGACATTTCCAGAAGGAAAAGAGTTGATTTTTTCCCCTCTTTTGAAATATCTTTTGCTTATTACTTTAGTATTTCTAGTCTATCAAGTAATACATTACAGTAGAAAAAGAACTTGGTTTTGTAAAAAAAATAACAAAATTTGAACCTAATCCAGGAGTTATTGTTTTTAACATTTCCTCTCTTGAGATTTACCTCAGAAGGTTTGTCTTCCCATCCTTTGACTGGCTTGGTGACCTGCCTTTGAGACCTCCCTGGTGTCAAAACATGAAGTTAAAATCAAGATATCAGACCTGTAAATTTTGGTGATGGCTCTCTATCCCTGCAGTTACTCTTGGAGATCTCACTGAACTCAAACCCAGAGTGACTTATCTGCAACATAAAAACTGAATATCTGGACAGTGAGCCGTCAGGGAGAAGATTGTGAGGATGAAAACACGAGGGAAACCATAAAAGATCAGAGAGCTTAAAAAAAAGTATTGATTTTGTGTGGAACTTTCATAATTCAGTTTTGAGGTGCGAAGGTCAGCAATGATAGGGGAATCATTGGGTGGGGCTGTGTGCTTAATTCTGCCTGTGCTCGGTTTGCTGGAGGGTGAGGCTGGATGGCAGCCAGTAACTGAGCCCTTGGATTCTAAACTTTTCTTTTCTTTCTTTTTTTTTTTTTTTTTTCAGTGTCACACTTACAAAATTAGATTTTTATCCAGAAATGAAAAATTGATGATAGGGAGAAAAACTGATGGTACGCAATCTATCTTCTCCTCTCAAAATAAAATATTTTAACGGGTTCATATAAGTGTGAAAAAACCCTCCCAGAACAAACCTCCATATTGTTTTTGTAAAAACAAAGTGAAATATCAAGGATCCATTCTAGAGGAATCATCTTTCCATTCCTTCACCGATGCAAACCTTCCAAAAGATTATTAGGCACTAAGTTTTCTTCCCTGTCCCCTCAGGTTTGGGTCTAAACGTTTCAGGAGAGGTTACTCTGAGTTGGGAAGAGTTTGTGTTAGAGCAGCATTGGAGCAAACCCTGAGAGTTCCAGGTGGTGTGGTGGCCTGGGGGCAGCACATCTGGAGCAGCAGGAATGCAGCTCACTTGGAATTTGTTTTCCTCAGGCCAATAGATGTGGTCCTGCTCTTAGGGACAAAACAAAGCTTCATTGATCTTCCAGAGGACTTTTCAGGCACGTGGTTGGGGAAACAAAAGAGTGTGAGCCAAAAGATATGTGAAATATGTCACTGTAAGGCTGAAAACAGAGATCCTGCATCTTCTCCCCCCCCC
>NW_020955535.1:1536142-1624908 GCF_003031625.1 Empidonax traillii
TGCCTTTGCTTCCATGCAAACATTCAACACTAGGACATCAAAGTGAAAGGTTTGAAAACACAACTTCTAAGAGCTCCAAAGTTTTCCCTCCTCTAAAAAAAAAAAAAAACCTCCCAGGAAATCCACAGTCCCCCAAGTAGGAAAAATTCCCTCTAAAAAATCTCCCAGTGCTCCCCTCTTTATGATTTTGGGGTCTGCCTCCTGTTTTAAGCATGCTTGGCAGGGGTAGTGCTGATGGATAATCTTTTTTAACTGCACAAGGCTTCAGTGAGGCTGCTGAACGATGCCACAGGCAGAATTCATTGAGAGACATTAAATAGTAAATTTTAATACATTGAAAATGAGTTTTAAATTGATTAAGGCTTATAAACAACACAAGCTTGAGTTTTCATTTTTTTCCCAAGTTTGTTTTTACTTGTTCCTTATGAAAATTAATCTATTTTCTCACATGTCATTTTTTTTTTTTCAGTCCTTTTTATAGGTTGGCTTGATTGCTGTCAATTCATTTCTTTAATGTAAGCAATTAAACGGTTGATCGTTTTGCTGCCTTTCAATTATCTTCCTGCCTGACAATTGCTCCAGCTGTAACTAATTTTCCTTCTTTATGTTCACAATCCCGGCCACATCAGCTGTGTCTGGCAGACAGTGGGAATGTCAGGTGTTAGCTGAGGTGAAGGAGAGGGAGAGGAGGCAGTGGCTGGAGATTTGGTCCCTTTCTTTGTGTTCCTGATCCTTTTGGGTGGTTTGAGGTGAGAAATGATCCCTGGGATTAAGGGATGGTGTGGCTGAGAGGGTGACCAGACTTCCCAGTTTGTTGGAGGAGGTGGCAGATTGTTGGCAGTCAGTTGGAGCAGATCCTGATGCTTCTCCATATGTTTGTAGGGAATTTGATTGGGGTACCAAGTATGGATTATCTGGCTTATAATAACAAGGGATCAGGGCTCACTGAAGTATCTCTTGAGAACCTGAACCTACCTAAGGGCTTAGAGGGGGTAGGGAAGGGCGGAATAGAACACAGAGTGCAAGGTGTAATCCCTGGATAAGGACTGAACTGACACTCCCTCTTCACATTGGCATAGAATCATAGAGTGGTTTGGATTGGGTTGGAAGGGACCGTTAAAGATCATCTAGCCCAACCCTCCTGCCGTGGGCAGGGACACCTTCCACTAGACCAGGTTGCTCAAAACCCCATCCAACCCTGAATGTTTCCAGGGATGGGGCATCTCCCACCTCTCCGGGTAACCTGTTCCTTCCTCCCTATGAATAAGATGTTTTTATTACAACACTGGATCTCTCAATTCGGGTTATCCATGCCAAGATCAGGGGTTTAGCCTTTGTTGTTGAAAACTTGTCCAGGAAGACAAAACCTTCATGTTTTTTTCAGAAAATTTGTATGTTTCTTTTTTTTTTTTTTTTTTCAGCTTATTTTCCTTTAGTGTATTGCATATTGCTGGAATTTTCCAGACTACCTTGATGATACCTGGTACTTGCTGTAGACCTTGAAAGCAGGGAAATGGTCCTTGCTATGAGGAGGCCTGAATCAAATATCTAGTGAAAACTGTGGGAAACTCGACTTATACAAGCTTAATATTTTGAGATAAAATGTTCAGACAAGTTCACCCTTTAGTGAGTCACCACAATCCATTGTGACTGGAGTCATAGGGACCCCATTACCCTGGTGGTCCCTATTCAGGCTTGATTATTTAATTCAGTTCTATAGGGGCAAGAGATTATAGAAAGTACAGTAGAAATATGATCTGGATCTCAGCCATTGAATCCAAAACATCGTGGCAATCCAGTGCTGAACTTGCTGACTCTAGAACCAAAGGCATCTGTCCCACCAGGACAAATCCTGCAACAGAGCTAATTAACTGCAGGAATAATTAACCAGAGATGAGAACTGGCACAGTTATCCAGCTTTCTGGGTCTCACCTGACTTTTATTTACAACGTGGAGCTCTGCCCAGAGTCACATCAGCATGTTCAGAGCTGGTTCAAGGCTCTCTAACCTAATTTGCTGATGCTGATTCAAGTTCCTCCCTCACCTTTCCCCCCATGTTTCTCTCTTACCTGCCACTACCTGTTGCAATTACTTGGGTAATTTACAGGGTCAAGCTTACAAAAATGAGTCCTCATGGCAGGAAGCTCTCAGTGCTGGAAACACTGTTCAGTGTTCAGGAAGTTCATGTATTGGAAACCTTGGTCAAATCTGCTTACACTTAGAAAAAATTCCAAGGACCCTTCTCTGGGCAGGGTTTCATTATGGGCAAACTTCCTGATCCTCCTGTTTTGACAATGTTTGTGGTGTTGTAAATGCTTAATACTGAGCATCAGAATCATGGTGTTGAAGTCAGCAGCACTACACGGGGTCCTACAGGCAAAAGAGCTTGGCAAACTCGTGTTTCTCTGATCTCAGAGCAACTGAGAATTAGTTTCAGGGTAGTATCATGACAGCTTTGCTTTTTCTACCTGTGCAAGGCACTGATTACCCTTTCAGTGCTTGCTGGAGACACTTTTGCAGCAGATAGCTCTTCCTTCTGGGCTGAAGGGAGTTATTGATAAACTTGTGCCTGAGAGCAACGTGCTGTCACGGAATCCTTCTGTCAGTTATCCCATGCACAAGCCCTTTCCCAAACTCAGAAGAAAAGTTTAACTCTAAAAACATTTGTGAAATCTCACTAAAGGATTTTCCCAGCTGGACTGACTGAACACCCCCACCTCTCATCCCAAGATAAGAAAACCTATAAAACAATGGGAGCAAAAAGTAAGCAATTCGAATTGGACAGTGGGGGTTACCAGAGGCAATTTGTGAGAGTGTTTCACAGCCAGACGTGTCTCATTAACACCCCCTCTCACTGGCCATGGGAAAGATTTGTTGTCAGTGGGGAGGATATCTGTATAAAATTAAGAAAGATTTTTTTTTTCCCCCCAGCTTCCTGAAAAATAGGAATGTAATTAATGTAAAATAAGTTTTATTATGTTGGGCAAATCTGTGAAAAATGCAGTGGAGAAGTCTTACTGCAAGACTTGTCAAGTGAACACTCTACGTGAGATCTATATAGTGAAGAAAGAAATAAAGAAGGGTGACAGAGAACAAGCAGAAAGCAGCTGTTTCCAAAGAGGTATCTGTCTGCTAGATGGAGACGCCTGTCTGAAAACTGAAGGAGGGTCTGATGCCCATCTGTTAAGATGTTCAATAAAATATTCTATGGTAGTGGAATACTTTATTCATATAACATAATAACTCACCTCTATGAGGTAGCAGAGGAAGGTCTGCCTGTGTCTTGCATCTTGGCAATAGTGAAGTAATAACCTGCTGTGCCAGGAGGTGAGTGGGGAAATCTGGGTTGCTTTTCTGCTCAGGTTTTTACATAATAAACAAATTTTATCACTGCCATCCAGGATGCTTCATTTGCTAAAGACTATGAAAAAAAATGAATATCTGCCTAGATGATAATCACAGAGTCATAGAATAGAATAGATTGGAAAAGACCTCTAAGGCCATCAAGTCCTACTGTTAACCCAACACTGCTGAGTCCACCACTAACCCATGTCCCTAAGTGCCACATTCACATGTCCTTTAAATCCCTCCAGGGATGGTGACTCACTACTTCCCTAGTCATCCTGTGTGGCAGATTCCCCTGAACCCTTCAGTAAACCAGCAGAAGTTTGGTTCAGGCTTTGAGGAACAACCCTGGTTTCTTTGTGTTCCCTGAAAACCCACAAAGGAGCAGAGTGACACCGTGAGCTTGGAACACCAATTAACGAATGAATGGCTGTTTCAAGACTCATTTATAAAGGAACAAAGAAAGGTGTAGGTACAAGGAGCAGCAGAGCTTTCCCATCACATGTAATTTGACTGAGTCAGCTGCTTTATTTCATAAAGAGGACAGGCTAAGTGAGCCACCCTTGTCCTCTCCTGGCTGAGCAGCCTGGCTGCATGGTGTTAATCTCCCCTTGGGCTGGAATGACCCTCAAGGTTGCTTCTCGAGGCAGAGAGACCATTTACCAATAGCAGGTTCTTTGGTAGTTGGTTGATATCATGCATAAACTTGTATTGACATGTGCCTTGATTGTTTAGAATAGAGTTTAGGATAATTAGTTTAGAATAATAGAGTGAACCTTCCTATCAAACTTTGTTAAGTCACTCTTTTACAACACTGTACTAAACCCAACTTTACTAATGCCTTTGATAGTGATTCTTTAAATGCTCTAAATCACAACAGATTGGTGTAGCTGGCAGGATGGCAAGTAGCATCACTGATTGCTTATGGAGGCATGGAATAAGTCTGAGTCCCAAATTCTCAGAAGAATGGGCTCATGACCACCATCACGACTTGAGTGTCATTGAAAAACAGCTAAAATTAGCAAGAGGAAATCTTAAAAATGGTATAAAGGAAAAGGAATTATTTGTAAGAAGTTAGGCAGCTGCCGAGAAGCCACCTGTCAGGATAGGAAAATGCATAATAGAGACAAAGAAGATCTGAGAGAGGAAATAGAAGGCAGGAAGGCAGCTGAGTTATTACTGTCCCTACAACTTGAACAGCTAGAGAAGCAGTTACAGGAAGAAAAGAAGAAAACACAAAAATTGGAAGAAAAGATCTAGATGATGCTCATGGGGGCCCCATATTCCTCTAACCCCATGCAAATTAGGAAACTGGTGGTGTCCTCAGAAGACTGGGATGGTAATGTTTGGGGTGATCCTGATGATTGGGATGAGGGAAATGATGAGCCACTGCTTCCCTCAGATTACTCTGAATATGAGACTGTAGCCATCACTGAAGTAGAATGGGCTTCAGTTCCCAATATTGTAGTTTTAACAGCCACACTGTGAGTAGCCTCACATCCATGGATGGCACTGCTGGATGTCAGGGATATGTTCTTTATGGTCCCTTTGCAGAAAAAGGATGAAGAGAAATTTGGTTTTACTTGGGAAGATTTAAAACTTCCACATACTTCTGCAGGGATGTAAACATTCACCCAAGATTATCCATGCTGCCCTTATTGAGCTTTTACAGACAGTTTTGCTTCTCAGGATGTGAAACTGGGTCATTCTCAGGATGTGAAACTAAGAGTTTCACAAGTTTCACCTGAAAAATCATAGAATCATAGGATGGTTTGGGTTGGAAGGGACTTCAATGACCATCTAGTTCCAACCTCCAGCCATGGGCAGAGACATATTCCACTAGAAATATCAAGGACTGAGTGGAGAAGTAAAAAATTTTAGGTATTAGGTGGATGGCAGGCAGTGTGGCAATCCTACCAGACACCTCAATTAAAATACACCAATTGCAGATGCCCCAATTCAGTAAAGAATTGCATCAAATTGTTGGTTCTTTAGGGTGCTTCAGGATTTTCTATCATTGCTCACCCACTGAACTCACTTCTATGAAAAGGAAAACTGGGGGAATGGAACCAAGAAAATGAAAAGGCAGTCAAAACCCCAATACAGGAATTAAAGACTTGTCAACCAGTGGGGTCAATGCACCCCCAGGACCCTATTATTGCAGAAGAGGGTTTTGCAGGACATGGTACTTACTGCAAGAGGAAATGGCCTCAAGCTACACCAGGGGAGGTTCAGGTTGGACATCTGGAAGAATTTCTTCACTGAAAGGATGTTTAAGCATTGGCAAGGGCTGCCCAAGGAAGTGGTGAAGCCACCACTAGATGTGGCATTCAGTGCTGTGGTCTAGTTGTCGTTATGGTCATCAAAGTTTGGACTCTATCCATTAGAACACACAAATGTGAGCCCAAAATGGGAGCAAATGGCAAACTGCCGATATTAATGCGTGATTGTACAGGAACAACAAGGATTTATTTTTGAAAATAATACTATTAAGGCCTAAGACATTTGCCTTGACATTGAAAAAAATGTAATTTTGAAATATATCCTGATGAAGCCCCTGGGATTGTGCCTGTGTACGTTGGAAATGGATGTATTTTTATGAGAACACTTTATGATTCTATATTTATAGAAAACACCACTGTAGAGACATATAATCACTTGAATATCTATATATGTACTTTTATCAAAATTATGGGATGTGACTTTACTGTTCAGCTCCTGTCACAACCCACCAATTACTATTATCTAACTATACACTCTGTCGAGTTTTATTGCCTACCCCTACTAGAGTAAATCTTGCACTGGTAAGAAAACTGTTGCAACAGTCAATTGGTGAAATGAATTCATCACAACCGTCAAAGAACCCCAATTACCATCCATCATCCTGCAGAGAAGATACACCACATCCTAGAAAGGGTGAAGAAAGATGGAGAACATCACTGGTGGGAAACTCTTTTTGGATGGTCACTAACAGCCACTAGAATTTTGAATTTGATGCTGAATCCAGCTGTAGTATTTTTAGTTTTGGCTTTATTATGTTTACTGTTTGTAGTCATTCTGTATACCAAATCTTGGCAGAAGATGGGACAAATTATGCCAATCCAATATGTAAACCACATACAATCAACTGATTATATGAAATGCTCTATGATTGACATTAATTCTGACAGCCAAACTAAGTAAACTTATCAAATAGTTGTACTCTTACCTCTGATCTGCAATATGCCACATATTTTTGACAGAGAGTCTAGAGATAACTGTACTACCACTCAAGGAGTTGGTCCTGTGGACTGACTGTAGTCATGGGTGGAGGGACCCAAAACTGGACACAGGGTTTGAAGTGTGGCCTCACCAGTGCCCAGCACAGAGGGACAACCCCTGCCCTGGTCCTGCTGCCACACTATTGCTGGTACAGCCCAGGATTGGCCTTCTTGCCCACCTGGGCACACACTGGCTCATGTTCAGCTACTGTCAACAAGCACCCCCAGGTCCTTTTCTGACCTCCAGCTTCCCACCCACTCATCCCTAAGGCTGTAGCACTGTGTGGGGTTGTTGTGACCCAAGGGCAGGACCCAGCCCTTGGCCTTGGTGAACCTCACACAATTGGTCTTGGCCCTTTGATCCAGCCTGTCCAGATCCCTCTGCAGAGCCTTCCTGACCTCCAGCACATCAAAACTCCCACCCAAATTGGTGTCAAACTGATGGAGGGTGCCCTCGGTTACCTCATGCAGATCATTGAGAGAGATATTAAACAGAACCCGTGTGATGATATTTGTGAAAACTGTGAGATTTTGATGACAACACTTTGATTGTACTTTGGTCAGACTTGGTGTGACAATGCTCCCAAAACCTGGTTTTGGAGGAGGTGCAAAAGCCAACTGTCAGTGTCCTGCAGAGCACAGCATAAAACCCAGAGATGATCAAATCTCTTGTGTGATTTGTCTGAAGGGGAATCTGTGCAAAGCTGCTGCTCACAGTTACACCTATTTCAAAGAGGTGTTTTGGTGGCCTGACAGATATTTACTGGGATGGTCTCCCACTGAGGCCTCCTCAAGGAGCTTCCAGTTGATGATAAATCTGCTAATAGCAGCTAGCAGAGATGCCTCTCCTCCCTTAACCTTTGAAGCAGATGGCTTCATAAAGCTACATAACTAGCAAAACAATCATCCAGGTAGTGCCTGACAGTTCTTTCTTCCACCCCCAATTTAATGGATGTGACAATATGTTCTGTCTTGATGCAGGAAAAAGTAAGCAATCAAACTTGAGGGGGAAACTGTAGTGAGTGGTGAGGGAGCTGGGGAAGGCACAGCACCTGACAGTCTGCACAGAGGAGCCAACAGCACCGGGGGAAGCTCAAGGTGGGCACCAGGATGCTCATTCACAGAGCTCCTAAATTACTATCAGTCTCAGAAGATGAGTTAACACAAAAGTTTGCTGATGAAAATTCAAAAATAAAGAAAACAAGCTTTTAGATTTAAGTCCTTTTCAGCCTTCAGAGTTTTTCATGGCAGCAAAGTCCTGCATATAACCTGTCAATGAGAAAAGTTCATGCTGAAATGTGAATTCACTGAGTGGGAAGCATCTGGTGGGGTGTGGGGACTAAAACTGGTGGCTTTTTCCCTTGGCTATACAGAAAACTGGGAATGATCCAATGGTCAGAGCATCCATACAGGTTGTGATGTCTGTTCCTGGTTCCTGGTGCTGCCTTCAGCTGGTTGTTTTGCTCCAGGTCCTCATGAAGAGCCGGGGCTCACAGCCTCAAGACATAACATTAGCTATTAGATGTTAAATGGGAACTTGTTATTAGCTTAATGACCTCCATCTCTCTCTGAAAAAGAAGATGTGACAATTAAATGAATCAGCTTAATGTCTACCACTCCTTCTCACCCACTGAGGGCACCTACAACACCTACTCTACTAAAAGAGGAGAAATTCAGGTTAGATGTTAGGAAAAAACTCTTCCCTGTGAGGGTGGGGAGGCCCTGGCACAGGTTGCCCAGAGAAGCTGTGGATGCCCCAGCCCTGGAAGTGTCCAAGGCCAGGTTGGACGGGTCTTGGAGCAACCTGTTCTAGTGGAAGGTGTCCCTGCCCATGCCAGGGGTTTGGAACAAGATGATCTTCAAGATCCCTTCAACCTAAAAAATTCTATGAGTCTATGAACTACCTCAGTTAGATGCCTAAAATGGAATGTGAGGGGTCTGAGCTTGAAATCAGAAGGAATTAGACCCTAAAAAGTTTCGAAAGTCACTCATTTTTTTTTCAGTTTTTCATATTTATAATGAGCCTGTTTTTTTTTTTATCTCTGAGAAATGTGCAGTGTATTATAGACTGTAATCAGACACTGGGGTACCTGCACTAGCAGGGCTGATAGTACAAAAGCCATTCTTCTATCATTGTTATGGACTGACTCCATTTAGGTGACAACTCAGCCAGATAGATCTCATCCATCCTTTCCCTGACCATTTTTTTTGCCTGCCCTTCCTCCTCAGCTATGGGTAATTGTGACTCTCCAATGCTCTTCCAGCAGCAGCTATGGAGATTGATATTCTGGCAGTGTTACTGTCGGATTTATATCATCTGAGAAATATTTCTCTGAAACAAATGAAAATAAACATGGCTTGGGAAAAGAAACAAACAACTTAACTTTGACTTTTGTTTTAGGATCACTTCTCAGCTCTATTCCAGAAATAGAGTCTGTCAGGATGCCTGCTTTTTTATATTCCAAACAGGATGAGTATGGCAGGACAGTCAGAAATGGCAAAGTAAATCTCAGGTACGGTGATCATCCTTCAGCTCTGATTTTAGACATCTCTTTCCTTCTAGTAAGAAAAAAACCACTAGCATTAGGCAGATGAATTTTAATGTAACTTCATAGTTGAGCTGAGCTAGAATACATTTCAGCAAGTTGCTGGGTTGTCATTTCTACCTAATTTTTCACAGCAGCATCCTTTGTGCTATTTATTATAATCCTTGCTAACAATCATCATCCCCTAATTTATCCCATGTTTCAGTCCATCTGTTGCCTTTAACTCCAGAATAAGTTTATATATATATATATATAGAAAAAAAAGAGTTTCAGAGCTCATTCAGCAAATTTTCCTGGAAGAATTTATTGGTTCTCATTACTTGGAAAAACCAAACCAGTATGGACCAATTTCTCATTTTGGTTGTGATGATGGATACATATATATTTCAAGCCCTCTTGGTGGAGGTGGAGGCAGTGCATCTACTGCTCATTCATATCAGCTATATTTATATATATACACACGCTACTATTCCAATAATACAACATATAAGTCATTCCAGGTTATTATAAGTGCACCCAGAAATCCAATACATCATTTAGGTCTTTTGAGATTCCCAACTATAAATCTCTGACTTGTTTGATGAGAACTTCTGCCATTATTTCCCAGGAGAAATTAGCTGGGAATATTTTGGTCAGAGCAAGCCTAAAATGCACTCTGTCGGTGTTAAAGATATCTGGAAAATTTTTGTTGGAAAAGCTCAGATGTCCTTACTGGAAAAGAGATGCATATTCTTATCGGATTTAGCAGAGCTCTAATGATATTATCTCTGTTTGCATAACGAGAACAAAAATATACACCCTGTCATTGAAGAAATCCATGTGCTTCCTACATTTAAATTCTCTGATGGAAATCATAAAAGAGTCCTTTACCCATCACTGATTTTCCTTCAGCAGCTGTTGCAGAAAGTGCTGGCACTGAGCAGTTAATTTTTTATGTAGTCAAACACCATGTAATAGGAGAAGTGTGTCAGCAGGGTCCAGACACACATCACTAGTCTCGCTGTAATCCGGAAATCTTTGAATTGTCACTCTTTAATAGAACAAGAAATGTGTATTCTAAATTCATAAAGGTTTATAAACATCCACTGTGCTGCCATCTGACAGATTTATGCGTCACCTGCAGTTTTCTCATTCCTCAGCCCTGTCCTATGAGCCATGGGAAAATGATGTTCCTGCACCCCTGTGCTGGGGTGAGAAATCTTAAGAAGGTCAAGTTAGAGAGTCTGAGGGAACTGGATGACTAAGAATGAACCACAAAGGAAGAACAAGCCACTTAAATTGATAAATCATGAGGCAAAAAAATTGCATAGGAGCTTGCTCCGTGGATAACTTTCTTGCCTGCTGTTTGACAGGGTAGTCACTGGATGCCTTTATTTTAGGGCAGAGGAACTGCTGTGTGGCACTGGAGCAGTGCACAATATTCTGTTTTTTTAATAGTCAGTACAAAACAAAAACGTTGTCAGAAAATCATTTTTCTCCCTCCTGTGAGAGGCTGACGTTTCATTATAGAAAGCAATACCCTCTGCCCACACACAAGTAATATGTAAACCTCTTAAAACTGCTCTTTGGGCTATTGACTGCAAAGAAGAGTTAGCCTTCACTGCTGACACTGGGAAGCATTTCCATTGAATTTCATTATTATCATGAATCAAGCTCAGCATAATCCCCAAATGAAAAGCCTGTTTTTCCATTAGGACTCACCCTCACAGCCCTATATTGACTCCACTTATCTGTGCTGGACTAAAACGACACCAAACTTTGATGTGACAAGTGAGGATCCATAAGTTCCTGCAGGGAATTTGCTGCACTCTAATCAACTTCAGCCTTAGGAAAAAATGATGACTAATTTCTAATAGGAAGTGGCATGGGTTTAGTTTCCATCCACTGGGTTTTGTTCTGCATTCCTTCTCCCAGCTGAAGAGCCCTAGTGCATCTAATGATTCCCTCTCATGAATTTTCTGATTCTTCTCTAATCAAACCACTTTTAATTTCTATTTTATCATGAACTAAAAGCATTTGGTGTCCTTTAAACTTTAATGGTGACTTTTCCCCCCATCCCTTAGACGTATCTCTTTCTCTTTACAGTGTTAATTTATGCACCTGGGTAGATGTGAAAGTGATGGGTTTTGGTGTTTATAACATGAGCACTGATTTGGGTGTGGAAGCAGGTCTGGCTGAGAGCTGTGCAAGACCTGCTGAGATCCCTCTGCGTGGCCTGTCCTTATGTGTCTATAGTGCATGGGGATAGTCCTGCCCAGGTGTCAGGCTCCCTGGCATGGAATGCCTCTTGTAAATCTTATTTTGCCATGTCTGTGTGGGTGCTTTTGTCAAGGACATGCTGTTCTGAAAAAGGACCCACACTCAACAGTGTATGCTTACTATTATAGTCACAAGTGTACACAGAAGTGGAATAACACCACTGTGAAGCAGGCGATTGTTGTTACTCCTAAAATATGGCTCAAGAAACTGGGATGTTCATAAAAGGAAATGAAAACACCTCGGTGGGGCTGAAGTGATAAAGGACAATGGTTTTCCTAATTTCTCCAGTGACCTTGCTCGTAAGTCCGGCCACCCAACTCTGAAAGAGATTCAGAAATGGCATCTGCATAAACCAGATCCTCTGTAAAGGAACACGTTGGCATATGTCTAACATTAAGGGTATTGTAATGCATTTATGGAAGAATTCATTAAAGATCATAGTTTATTTACTCCTAGCAGAAGACAGCAGATGTGCTGAGGTTTTCTCGGTGTGTGTGTGTACACGTGCACACACCATTCCAAACCGCTTGTGTTGTGTAAACCGAAAGAAAACACAGTGGCAATGAGAGGTGGTCAACAGGAGATTACATTCAGCAAACAAGAAGCATCTGTGAGATGCGTTTCTGACTGATGATCTGGTGTATAGCTGTAGAGAGCTCCAGCAATCTGTGCTCAGTTTTGGCCTCCATTATTAAATTGGGTAAGTTACCAACTCCAAGTAATTTGTAATTTTAAATTAGTACAAGACCCATGACATTTCTCTTTTGGGACTGTTCCAGTGAGTAGTTCGCTGCCATCACTTTCGCTTTTAAATAGGTAAAGCTGCTTTGGTCAAACTCTATTTATCAGTTGCCAGTTCTTACTGTTTCCTTGGAAGTCAAAAATGAAATAGAAAAGGTGTGCAAAGGCAAACTTTTGTTGATATTCTTCATGTTTTCTTTGAGTTTTTGTTATTTCTGTTTAATTCTGGTTTGCACTTGGGGAGATGTAAGAACTCCAAGTACTAATGTTTTATTTACCAACTCCTCTGGACTGGAGAGAGTACTTGTTTGATGTACAAACAGAGAAAGCTGGGTGGAAGTTTTAAAATGTTTTGATGTGCTTCTGTCAGCCAGAATTATCTCTGCTATTTGCCAGTTTGGTTTTCATTTTGTGGACTGGAAAGCAGAACAAAAATAAACTGAAGGAAAGAGGGAACTTCACAGATATGTTTGCCACCCTCAGCCAGTGGGGATGACCTGTCCTGTGGCTGTAGGACACCTTTATCCTGCCAATACTGTTTTTGTGATCAGATTGGAGCAGAGCTTTTATCTCCTTTGTTTTTGAAATGAGCAGTGATGGAGTGGGATGAAAGAGAGGTAAAAAAATAGCAGAGCAATGCTAATGCCTTTCCTCAAAAAGTGATCTCATTACCAGGCAAAGTCCAGTATTATTCTCCCTTAATTCAGATCACATTTCTATATTTTTCTAGATATTTCTAGCGTTGCAGTGGCTGGAGGAGCTGTAACACAGTTACCTGGTGGTCATATAATTCTCCTGATTAGTGGGAAAACTGTGTATGAATCCTTGAGCCAAATTTTACGGCAAGTGGATCTGTACACAGCTCTTCTCTGATTGCCTGTTGTCACTGAGAGTGAAGATGTCAAGCAGGTCCAGAGGAGGACAGGAAGATGAGCAGGGGCTGGAGCACCTCCTGTGTGAGGACAGGCTGAGAGAGTTGGTTTTGTTGAGAAAGAGGAGAGGAGAGGAGATGGAAGAAGAGAGGAGGCGGAAGAGGAGAGGAGATGGAAGAGGAGAGGAGATGGAAAAGGAGAGGAGATGGAAGAGGAGGGGAGAGGAGATGGAAGAGGAGGGGAGAGGAGATGGAAGAGGAGAGGAAATAGAAGAGGAGAGGAGAGAAGATGGAAGAGGAGAGGAGAGGAGATGGAAGAGGAGAGGGAAGAGGAGAGGAAAGAAGGTTCCAGTACTTAAAAGTGACCTATGGGAAGGAGTCTTTCTCAGGAAGTAAAGTGAAAAGAAAAGGGTGATGGTTTCAAACTGAAATAGAGTAGATTTAGATTAGGTAGTAGAAAAAAATTCTTCCCTGTGGTGAAGCACTGGAACAGGTTGCCTCAAGAAACTGTGTCTGTCCCATCCCTGGAAGTGTTCAAGGCCAGGTTGGACAGGGCTTGGAGCAACCTATTCTAGTGGAAGGTGTTCCTGCCCGTGGCAGCTGGTTTAAACTAGATGATCTTTAAAGTCCCTTCCAACCCAAATTGTTTCGTGATTCTGTGAATGTGATTATTTTCACTGAAATATCTATGGAACAGGAAATCACCCAAAAGAGAAAAATAAAATCAGATTATTTAGTCTGTAATTCCAATATTTATAAGCATATTTTCATTTTGAAAAGGAAGACAGCAGTCAACTGCCAGGAGACATTACAGAATCAGGTATTCAGGAAACTGGCACCACCAAGCTCCAGAGAGAGATCAGATCAGGAAAACTGTTCAGAGATTTCATTCTCTGTTTTAGTCAATATAGTGCTCTATTCCAAAACATGGCCTGCTTTAGTTTCATTTTCAGCTCTTTTCAGTCTTTGGCTAATTTTCATTTTTAGCAACACTAATCTCATGTCTGACCACATTTCCCACGGCAACAAGTTCGGATTCTACCCTTTCTCTCTGACAGCTTGTATGGGGTGTCTGTGCCTGGGTAGTGGCACTGGAAAGCAACTGGGCACGTTCTGGGAAGAACAATTTCCCCTCTGGGGCTCATCCCTACCAGTACCCAGCTCCTGAGCTCCCATGCCCTGGACCATCCCTGCAGGGTGAGCTGTGTCCTTCTCTCCTCCCATCAGCCCATGTTGTCGGGAGGCAAAGCTTGGTGAGTCTTGTAGGAAACGATACTGCAGCTCTCCAGGACAGTGCAGTTTAATGGGATCTTTCACAGGAAGAAAGAAACACAACTTAATTAATTCTTCCACACTCACAGCCTCTGGGAGGCTTTTATTTTAAACAGCCTGCCCATCATTCAGGCATTAAGGCCTCTGTTTCCAGAGAGTTTGTCCAGGGTGTTTAACAAGAGGGGTTTGGAGGACAAGGAAATCAGTTTTTTGAGACCCTCCCCACATTTCACTGCTTCTTCTTAGGCATGTGCTGGTGGGTTTGGATGTGTCTCATTAAGCCATTCAGGAGCTGACAGTGAGTAATCTCTTTATCCTGTCCCACCTCTCTGAATCATCAGAATTTAGTCACTGCCTCTGTTTCAGAGCTGCTTGCCATGAGGCATTGCAGGAAGTTGTGTGCTGGGATCTCGATGACCTGCTACTGTAGGTGTCAGCAGCGTGTGACATTTGACTCCCCCTTCTTGTGATGTTCTGCACCTGTGCATCCACACTCACCCTGCTTTCATATCAGAATAAACATGCTTTTTTTTTTTCCCCCTACCATTTATCACAGCTGTAGAACTTTCCTGGGCCTCTGTTTCTCTATAATTGTAGGCACGTTGGTACATTCTGACATAAGAAGGTGATAGCTACCTCTTGTGATTCACAGTTTTTCACCTCACGAATCTCACAAGCTGCTGGTATTGCCCCCAGTATTTCAGCAATTTATTGCAGTGAACTTTCCTCCTTCCTGGCCCAGGATCACAAAGGAATATTACAGTTTACTTCCCTCTACGTAATTATTTCATCTACAAATTTTAATCTTCATATTCCCTCTATCTTATTGGATTCTGGAGAGCATTATAATGTCCCTTCCCACCTTTCCATCCTCCTTTATTCAATTTATATAATTCCTGTTTATCCAAGACAAACTAAAAATAGTTTGAAAGGAAAGAGAAAAAGGTGGGTCAAACAAAAAGAAATTTTGTGAATAATGGGGAAAAAAAAGGTACTAAGTTGACTTTTAAATGTTATTTGCACATTCTAGTGTTTTTTTGTGCTGCCCCCAACTGCAGTTTTGTTATTGATTGACGAAATTAACTTCCCCCATCCACACATTGGGGCTTATCCAACAGCCTTGTGAAGTCAGAGAGCTCAAACCTGGCTCTTACTCACATTTTCCATTCCCATTTGACATTCAATTAAAAATTTATTTTTCTTCTTGTTAAAACATGTTTTAGTCATTACATATGGACCCCTATATGTATAGATATACTCAGCTTATATATATTCGTACATGTATATTTACTCTCTCTATATAAATAAATAAATGTATGTAAAGTGAATCTATGTATAATTTTCACACATATTTGTGCTCTTTTTCTATATTTATATATAGGAAGAGAAATCTATATGTCTATGAATATGTACATATTTTTATATGTGCGTCCAAAGGAAATGGGCAGCCAAACAGGAGCACTCTTAGATCACATACAGATCACAAAAATATGTATCCTGTATTTTCTTGCATAAAAGTTGTCCTTGTGTGATTGATACTCATTAAAAAAAGGGAATATAGAAGAGGCTGTAGTGAATATAAACACAAGCCTTGAAAGTAAAGCACAGGATTATGCCAGAGGTCTCAAAAGTATGAATACAAATCACAAGAATTCAATTAGAAGACACTAAAAAAATGCAGCCTTGACATCTAGATAGAGGAAATTTAGGGTTTACATGAGTTTTTTACAGAATTGCCTAACAACCACTCCTGATGGGCAGCACAAGTAGGGACATCTGTAGCTTGCATGTGAGTTTAACAGCATTAACTCACTGAACAGGGTCCTCGCTTCCAAATTGGATCTGTGGAATTGGTCTCTCTGGTGTCCTTTACTGCTGCAAATGTAAGCAGTGCTTGGTTATTGTGAAGGGAAAATACACATGGAGTGAGCAGTGGATGAGAACACATCAAGTGCCTATGGGATGCAGGTACAGATTTGGCCAGAGCCTAATCCAGAGCCTAATTTAATTCATCCCACCTTGGCCTATGCACAGGGATTTCCTGCAGGTGGTATCTAGAATGTGGTTTTGAATGGGGACACAGAGCAGGCTGAGCCCCTACAAATCCCAAAGAGTCCCTCTGTCCAGTCCTGTCTCAGGAGTTTTAGTTAACATCTCAAATTTCCAGAATCTTCTCCAGAAAGTGAGATGGGACCCGTCATCTGGCCTGCAGGAGGTATCAAAAAAACCATTGTGGCTCAATTTTAGTTTAGAGTTCTGCATTTCCTAATATCCTCTGTCAAATACCCCAAAGATTTTATGAACAGTTTGTTCTAAACACACCTTCAGCAGAGCTCAGGAAATGTTGGGGGTGAGCTGGAAATTGTCTACAGAATTTAGCATCTTCCTTTTTTTTCTGTGTGAAAGTCTTTTTTGTTTCAGCAGGGTTAGTGGAAGAAAACACAGGAATGAGGCCAGTGGAAAAGAACAGTTCAGAAAATTCATAAGAAGGGTAATACATGCAATTATAATTTGAATCCTAAACAGTGTGCTGTTAAGTGCAACTGCAGTCTGGCATTATTTTTAATTCATTTTGTTGGGCCCATCAAGGAAAGCAGACTAAAGCATGCAATCTACTTTTTCACTTGGCATTTCTGTATCCATCAAACCATTTCAAGTAGCCTGAGAGTAATTTCACATTATGACCATTTTCCTTTAAGTTAGGCCAGCTCAAGTGTGGAGAATTAAAATTAATTATTCAGTGAAAACAAAGGCTTAAAATGTGATCAAATTTGGCTGGTTTGTCGGTTTGTTTGTTTTTCTCCTCCCTAGGCTCTTCAGCTCTGTCCTCCTCTTGTGCGTGGCATTTTGAAAGGCAATGACAGATTGGAAATTCAGCCCAAGGTTGCTGAACCGTTCAACAGAGTCAAGGGAGGCCTGATGAATTTCTTTTATGTGTCCTGCATAAGTGTGTGTTTTACAGTCATTAACAATGTGAGTGATAGTCTGAAGCTGGTCGCAGTTGTGGTTCAATCCATCACTGTACCTCTGTTGATACGGAAAACCTCTGCCCCTCCTGTGAGTCCCTTAAATGCCTTTGTGCATAATCTGGTATCCTTGAGGTGAGACAAATCCTGGCTGTTGACAACAAACTTCAACTTCAGCACCGTAGTGTGTGAATAGGGGTGTGCAGCACTGCTTGAGATGCTGTAGGGTGTCTGAGGCAGCCACACGTGGCACTGAGATGTGCCTTGGGCTTCTAATACATCAGCACCACTGGCGTGGCAACTGGAGGTTATTTCATATTGTGATAGATCTTTATCATCCCTGGCAGTCTGGCATTTCCTTAAAAGAGTTGTTATAAAGCAAAGAAATTGGAATAGGAAAACTTCAGATGACCTCTACAGAGATGCTGAGGAATGCAGGCTCTGTACAAGGTTTTTTTTCTGTGTTTGAGTCCTGCACTTCTGGCAGGAAGGTGTGCTCTTCTCTCTCTTCCTAATGGGATTATACAGAGTGATTGTGCACAGAAACCTCTAGACCTCAGGTTTAACACCTGCTTCCTTTCAGAAAGCTTGTCCTTCCTTGTTGCTTTTGGTATGTTTTCACCGAAAAAGCAAAGGAAAAACAAAGGGCACCTGGTTAAATCTGTTTTCCATATGTTTGGTTGGAACAAGTAGAGTTTTAGTAAGCAAATGAGTTACCCTGAGCTTGAGCAAAAGTTGTGCTTCAATGGTTCAATTTCCTCTTCAGCCTGAAGAAGAGAAGATTTCAGTAAACCTTCAGCATCTTCCAGTGCCTGAAGGGGACTTACTGGAAGGCTGCAGAGGGACTTTCCACAAGGGCATGGGGAGACAGGACAAGTTTAAACTGACAGATGGCAAGTTTGTATTAGATATTAGGAAGAAATTCTTTACTATGAGGGTGGTGAGGCACTGGAAGAGTTGCCTAGAGAAACTGTGGCTGCCCCATTCCTGGAAGTGTCCAAGGCCAGGTTGGATGAGTCCAGTGGTCCAGTAGAAGGTGTCCCTGCCCATGGCAGTGGGGTTGGAATGAGATATCTGTAAGATCTTTCCCACCCAAACCATTCTATGTTTCTATGACCTAAAATACACCTTTCAACTCATTCTCACTGACAGACCAAATAACTTGAGCAGCCTGGGACCAACCTGCTGCATCAGATGACACAAAAGGCCCAAGGGGGAGGCATTAGGAGACATGTGCCTGGCTCTGACATCATTTGTCTGCTGTTTATGGGGTAAAAGAAGTCTTGGTAGTAGCAACAGGCAGTGGGCAGCTCCAGCTCTGGAGTGCAGGATGTGGGGATACCACTTAGGAATGCAAACTGTGGAACAGTACTGCAAGAAACACTTCATTACTAACCATGCATGACACGCTAGTGGGGGAGATTATTATTCCAAGTAGGTTTTTCTCTCTTTTTTTTTTTTTTCCTTTTCTTTTTTAACATACTTGTGTATATTCATTATTTGCTAAAAGGCGGAATGACTTTCTAGTCATTTTGGGCAATCTGAAAGCTTCCCACAGAGATTAAACACCTCCTGGGTGGAGTTTGCCTGTGCACACCATCAGAACGTCAATCTTCCTTCACCTGGAGCCACAGTCAAGTACTTTAACTGGATGTCTTTTTCAGATCTCTGCTGACAGCCTGTCAAAGCGTTCCTGGGGAATTACTCATTTGCAAATGGCTTTCCTACCTTTCCCTTCTCCCTTCACTCTCTGTCTCCTTAAATTGTGTGCTATAAATGGCACTTGGAGAAGCAGAGTTTGAAAAGCAGTGTATTTCATACAAATCAAGGGTGGGATGTTGCCAGGGCTGGAATTTCCTGGAAAAAAGGTGGATCCAAGCTGTTTTTTGCATAGTTCTGGGTATGACTGTCGTAGTCCATCAAATCAGTGACCTGTTCTGACTGCTGCCACCTTTGGGATGGTGGCTGGTTATCCCACTGACCATTTCCCATGCCATTCCTAGCAGGAAATTTTCTTTCCAATACTGAGTACTTCTCATTAAGCCATTTAGCTGTTGTAGTACATGAAGATTGATCTTATGAACGTTTATCTTACACAGTGTGAGAATCACACTGTTAATCAGTACCAGGAAAGGTATTTGATGCTGGCTGTTAATAATGCCCTGCTACGACTTCTGAGATCATGAAAGGCTGCAAATTAAATTCCCATGCCAAGGAAAAGTCTTGTAGACTTTCTTTACCTTTCAATGCTTCTGATTTCAGGTTTAAAGCTGTGGAGAATCGGTGGTTTATGTTGAAGTTTCCCCTTTGCATCAGAGACCAAGAACAAGCCAGTTTGTATGAAACACATTTTCCATGGGATATGTGTTCTGTGCCACTGGAGGAGTGGTGCCCAGCAAGAGGAATCCCCCATTCCTCTCTGACTTCTTCTGTCTTCCTCCCTAAACTTTTACTCACTTCACTGCACCTCCTCCTAAGGAGGAGACTTTACATAGAGGTATTTCAGAACTAAGTCAAATTATCTGCCAACATGCAGTTCTATCAGATCTTTCATGCTACTAATGGTGTAAGATTGGACTAATCTTTTCTCTCTCACACAGCCACGCTCTGTAAATTGAGTTCAAATGATTTGGAGGAGCATAAACCAGTCTGGCACCACTCTCATGAATATCTGATCAGCCTAAAACAGTTTGAACCCAAGGCCTTTGCAGATGCAGAGATTTGCTTTTAGTGTTTCTGAATTTGCTATATCAAAGTTAATCAGAAAGAACAATGCAAGGAATCAAGTAATAACCAGTATCTGTTATCTCCACACAGCAAGAAGAATGCTGACAGTGATGTAGCTCCCTAAACATACAGGCAGTGCTGTGCTATACTGACAGTAGTTAATTGAAGTGGCCAGAGATAAATTAAAAATATATTAACTTATCTGTCTCATGACTTTCTCGCTCTATAACCAGTTTTAATTGGCAAAGGTTAGTTTTAGCCTTAGGAGGTGAGTTTTCTTCTATGGTCAGTGGGGAAGAAAAGGGCAATTCAGAACAAAAGGCTGACAGAGGTGCTGATAAATCAGCCCGAAGCTGTTTAAAATGAAAGAGGTCATGAAAGCTGATAAACATAGAACCAGCACATGGTTTGGCTTTATGAGTGGATTTCTTGTAAAAATGTCATGCCTCTAGTGAGAATTTAAGCCTTTACAGGGCAGGGGGATTTTTTACTCTGTTCTGTGTCTGTGCTCAGCATCTAATGACAGGACTATATCCCAGAAAATGGTGGCGTAGTAGAGGTGACATTAAAATGCTGCAGGACCACAGGGAGCTGTACTCTACCCACTGCCCAAAAATATTATGCTGAAGTCATGTCTAGTTGTCTTCTGTGATCAGAGAACTAACCACAACAAGAGGCTGCATTTGCATGTGCTGGTTAGAAGGATGATTTCACATTCTTGGTTTCTGGGCTGTATTTCTGTTGCCTAAATAAAGATGTCATTGTTCTTGGAGATGCTTTGTAGTAACCCAGCAGGCCTCTATCCCGGAGAAGCTGTGACTGCCCCATCCCTGGAAGTGTTCAAGGCCAGGCTGGATGTGGCTTGGAGCAACCTGGGATGCTGGAAGGTGTCTCTGCCCATGGCAGGGGGTTGGAATGAGATGATCTGTAAGGTCTGTTTCAAATCAAACCACTCTATGATTCCACGATTCTTTGTTTGACTGAATTAGGAGTTAATATTTTAGTGAGTTTTGCAGGCTATAGTGCAGCTTGTTCATGTCTGTGGTTTCCACATTGTTTTTGTTATATGTAGAAAAGGACAACTCATCAGCCAAAGTAACTGAACTGCTCGTGGTAGGATTCATCCCACGTGACTCTGCACCTCAGTGAAGAGTGTGTTTGACTTCATCTGCCACAAAGAGAGACAAGAGAGAGTGGCTCTTGCAGGTCAGGTGGAAATCAGGGAGAGAGGAGGTGGTTGTCCCCTTTTGCCTGCCAAGATTTGCCTCTGCTTTCACCTTATTCCTCTGAGAGATATAGAATTCTGCTGACATTCCCTTAAAGGAAATCCTTATATTTTTGCTTTTTGCTGACAGTATCATGTCAAGGAATATTGGAACTGATCATGCTTTGCAGAATTAAAAAAAAAAAAAAAAAAAAAAAAAGAGAGAGAGAGAGAAAAGGCTTTAATTAATGTTAAGATATTTCAGAGAAAAGAAAAAGTGTGAAACTCCAGGGGGAAAATCACTATGTCTGTCATGGTGTGGTTTATGCCTTTGTTCCATAATCCTCCTCTGATCTGGGATTTTGAGTCAGTTAGCAGATCACAGATTTCTCTGATGAGGGTGATTTTGTAGTTGTCAGTCTGGATCAGACTCAGGATCCAGCAAGAGGATTGTCTGTCTCAAGCAGGTTTAAGTCAACCTGATTGCAAAGGAAGTCTACAAATCCATACTGGAAGCCGACATAAGATTTCTGTGGCCAAGGCACAGTTTTGTTTGTTTGTTTGTTTGTTTGTTTGTTTTTTCTTTTTTTTTGAGTAGTTAGAGTCCAGTATAAGACTTGAAGCTTGAAGGCTTTTATTTAGGCTAAAGCTCTCATTTAGATTTTCTTTTTTTCATCTCAAAAGTTTGGTTATGTTTTCTATCCATAAAAAATTAATTTCACTGGAGGTTGCATCTGGCCAGTTCTTACTTTAGTGGTGCCTTCTGACAGCCTGTTCCGCTGCGGGAAGTGGTTCATTGTCTGAGAAAGATTTTATTTCCTAACACTTTGTTTTATTTTCCCTTTGCTTATATCAGATTTCTTTTTACTTCCTTTATCTTATTCTTCAAAGGTCAGCAGAACTCCCTGTCACCTACTTATGACACCCAGTTAGTTCTGACTAGGAATATTTCTGTGCTAAAATGTGGATGAACAGACAACTCAGCACCTTCTACACCCAACCCTGATCACTCTTTCAAGCTAAACTACATCTTCTGCTTCTTGAAAATTGTCTTGCTTTCTGCTAATTGTGTCTGGTTCCCTCCAGCTGGGTTTTAAGCTCAATAATTTTGTTTTCTACGGTTACTCTACCATCTGGTGCATTTGTACCGTGCATTTGCTGGCCTGATGGGAGGAACTTCGGGAAATTTGTTCCCCACTGCACCTTTCCTGACTCGAATAAGATACTTTTAAGCCAAGTGTTAACATGTTTACATGTACTTGCAGCTTCCTCTCCTTGTCAGCCTGGAAGATCTGCACATCAAAGGAAAAGTTTGTGCTTTTTTAAACTATTAGTACACCTTTAAGGGGATATATCTTCAAAAGTATATTTAGTTATACACTCCCAGCTACTCCTGAAGTTCCCAGGCATTCACTCCACATTTTAACCCCAGAGGTGCAAGAGGACTGTGAAGTCAAAACTAGCAACAAAACTTGATGTCACTCGATTCATAACTCCCAGAACCACGAGGTTCTGCAGTCGAGAGAGGTTCATTTTAGATAGCAAAGCCCAGAAATAAAAGATTCTGTGGTGGTGTCTCCTTTGTATGCTCTGCTGTCTGTCTGTTAACCCAGGTAACTTCTGTGTCTCTTAGACAGGTTCACCAAAGCTGATGGAATGGCAGAGGTCTCAAAGATATTAATCTGGTATTTTTATTAAAATAGGTGGGAGAGGAGAGAGATTATCCAGCTGTTAGAGTGAGCAGAG
Organism: Empidonax traillii; assembly: GCF_003031625.1. Lineage (NCBI taxonomy): Eukaryota > Metazoa > Chordata > Aves > Passeriformes > Tyrannidae > Empidonax > Empidonax traillii. The sequence goes on from NW_020955535.1 coordinate 1,559,080, forward strand.
AGGCTCATTGACTTTCCCTCCTAAAGTGGAGCCTGTAAGAAGAGCCCAGCCCTTGCAGCACATAACAGAACCTGCTGGTTCCTCTGCTCACACAACACACCATGAAACTTCTCCTTCAGAGGGTTGCTCATGAGCAGCCAAAACCCTCAATGTGTAAAAAATTTCAGACAAGAGATGGCAAACAAGAAGAACCAACTCCCCCCCAAATCCAGTACATCTACCTTTCATTTTAAGTCTCCTGGTATTTAACCAAACCTGTGAGAAGAGTTGGACTTGGATGATCCCTGTGGGTCCCTTCCAGCTCAGGATATTCTATGACTCTATGATTTTGTGGGGAGGATGGGAAAAACTGATGACTGGAAGTTGAATTCTGGGAGTCTGTGTCACTGAATCTCTCTAATTTAACGTGGAAATGCAATGCTGCATTGCTGCAGCTGATGGTGAAGGCGACCATTAAAAATAGGATGTGTTGAGGAGCACAGGGAAGATGGCAAACCTGGAAGCCACCTCCTGTGTAAGGTGACATCATTTGATCTCTGAAGGGATAAAAAATGTAAATATAATTCTCCCAGAGCTACCAAGCAGCTCTTCAAATTCATCTCAGCAATAATCCTCCATAATGACAAGATATTATTGCCACACCGTGTAACATAAAGTCTCTTGTTAAATGTGCACAATTCACTGCCTGGTCCCAGCAAAAGGCTCTCCTACGTGCCAGGAAATCAACACATATTCAGCAGTGACTAACAACAATATCTGATTTGGAGGTTTTATATATTTTTTTTCTTCCCCAGCAGCACAATTAGAGGTTCATTACATTCTTTCCACTCCTCTAATGAGGCAACCAAACAGTTTGATCTCGTTAGAAAAGGGCAGTCACGCAAGCAGCTAAGTTAGGCTAAGTCCAATTCAGACTAACTTCCCAGTTTATTTGCTTGATTTCAGAGTTCCCTCCTGAGATTTTTCCGTGCCAGGAGTTCATCTCTTGGTATGACAGATGCTAGTCCATGCTGTTTTTTATGTCCCTAGGACTTTGGTCTGTAAGCCTGTGTTTTCAGTGGAAGTTAAACATTTGGAGAGAATGCTATGGGGAATAGGTTTTGGCTATTCTTCCACATCTGCCCTGTGGAGCTGGGGGAGTATTTGTGAGGTTAACTTCAGTAAAGACTGGGAAGCATTCAGATGGTGCAGGGATGAGAAATACATAAATAAACTGTATAGAGAGATGCACAAATTTCATTTAACAGCTGAGCCAATGAATCAGCGCTGTTAGAATACATTTGATTTTCTCTGTGCACAGCAATTAAAGGAAATAGCTTGCAGGTGAATATAGAGGGGATAGATTCAGGTCTCTGCACAACAATGATGGCTGATATAATGAAGATCTAATGAGAACAAAATTGAGATTCAGAGTTACAGATGGTGTTCCTTTCCATCACTATCTGGGACATTATTTTCTTCAAGGATCTGTGATATCATTTTTCTGTGGTGCTTTAGAACAGACCCAGCTGTCAGCAGGACTACATATATAAAACGACTGGGGAGTGTGTTAGGGGATTATACCATCCAATTTTAGCTGCCTAAAAGCTAAGAACCCTTTCCAATTCAGCTGTCTCGTGTCCCTGCAGATTTGGTGCAAATAAAGATGCCTCAAGAAGACAACTAACTTCATCTACTCTGAGCACCCAACTCAAAATTTTAGGTCCTGAAAACCCTACAGAATTTCTGCTTAACTTTGGGGACTTCAAGGTATCCAGCCATCCCAGATTTTGTCAATGGTGTGTCCTGCCCGTTTCGTTTCTGCAATGGGCACATGGACAACTTCTACTGCACAACTAATTAAGTGATGGGACAAGAGAAAACGGCCTCAAGTTGCACCAGAGGAGATTTAGGCCGGATATTAGGAAAAGTTTCTTCACAGAAAGGGTTGTCAAGGGTTGGAACAGACTGCCCAGGGAAGCAGTGGTGTTATCATCTCTAAAAGTGTTCAAAAAACATGTGGATATGGCACTTGAGGGCATGTTTTGGTGGCAATGGATTGATGGTTTGGACCATCTGGGCTTGATGGTTTTAGAGGCGTTTTCCAACCTTAATGATTCTATGATTCTGTTTTCATTAGGATCAAGCTGGTGAGGCCACACCTTGAGTGCTGTGTCCAGTTCTGGACTCCTCAGCTCAGGAAGGACATGGAGGGGCTGCTGCAGGTCCAGAGAAGAGCAACCAGGCTGGGGAAGGGACTGGAGCACAATTCCCATGAGGAGAGGCTGAGGGGGCTCAGCCTGGAGAGGAGAAGGTTCAGGGGTGACCTCATCACTCTCTGCAACTCCCTGGAAGGAGGTTTTAGCCAGGTTGGTCTCTTCTACCAGGAACCAGCAGTAGGACGAGAGGGTACAGCCTTAAACTGTAGCAGGGGAAGTTTAGGTTGGATATTAGGAAGAAATTTTTTCCAGAGAGAGTGATCAGCCATTGGAATGGGCTGCCCAAGGAGGTGGTGATTTACTGACTTTAAAACCGTGCTTCCTTCCTTCCATGGCAATTCAGGGCGTCGTGAGTGAGACAAAACTTTTGCAAGCATCTCAGAGGTGTTTTCGCTTTTTTTATATTTGAGGTACAAAAGGACTGACTTAGCATAAACAGCTTTATGTCAGAAGGCAAATGAAACTTGTTTGAGAAGGAAGAAATGTCGGGTTTGCTGTAATAGCTTGTGTCTGGGGCTATGCTGAGGTGCCCAGCTAATCCTTCTTACAGAACAGCAGCCTTCTGACCTGAAACTGTAAGGGTCTCCAAAAATTAAGACATCAAAATATTGACTTTTTCATCTCTCAGTATTCAAAATCCAGGGGTTTGTGAGGTCTCTGAGAACTTCCCATACATGAATAAACTGAAAACGCTCAGAGTAGTGAGGGTATATTATTATCCTGTTACTATTTCCAGAGATCACATACCTTGTTCTTCTCTGATCAATAAGAAAATACGATTTTTTTTGTGTCTACCTGTGTGTTTTTGCTGCAAAGCTGACTTCTTCCCTGGCCAAGTAACCTCTTCTTCACTCCTCTTTCTCAGGGAGCATCTCCTGTGGCCCAGTATTGAGAAAGAACTAGCTTTCACATTTATGAGCAGCTGCTGCTGCTGAAAAAACCTGTGGGGATGCTGAACTCAACAGCTGTTTAGTGGTAACTGTCCTCACCTTCTTATGGCTGCTGCTCCCTGCTTTTCCTCAGGTCTCTCGGGCTCTGGCAGGCTCGAGAGCTCAGGAGAGCAGAGAGCAGAGTTTTGAGCATCCCTGTCTGCTTCAATTACCAGCTGGAGCTTCATTTTGGCTCCTCCTGCCCAACGGGAGGCTGTGGGTCCCCACCATGTGCTGTGCACCATCTGAGTTGTGTTTCTCTCTGCACTGGCTCTTGTTGGCTCAGCTGGTGGGGAGCCCTTTTTTGGATCAGGTTGACAAGCTGCTGCTGTTTCCTTTCTGCGATCGCAGGCGTCGGCTTCTGACATTTTTTGATTCCTCATGGTGATGTCTCAGGTGATGCCAAACAAAGCATGGCCACATCTGCAGCCTCTCCTGCCTCTCTCCTCGTCCCCCTAGGTTCTCAGTGGGGTGTTTTGGGCTCCCACCAGTGGTTTGCCTCCCCCTCCTCCCCTTTAGAGCTGTGAAAACAGTTTTGCAGCTCAAGCTACAGCAGCAGATGGTTCTTTACTTTCATCATGTGGTCGTTTTCCCAAATTCTGGAACAGCCAATTTCTCACATCTTTTCCTCAGCGTTTCTTAGGATGCAAAACCAGTGGCAGTTCACAAAACTGCTTATCTCCTGGGCTTACTGAGCTCACTGCCAGGCTCAGTGCAAACACTGGTAGAGGAATTCCCCTAAATTTTCTTGTATGCTCCAGCAATAACTCAATAACTCCAAAACCTGTGAGGTCCAGCCTTTTAATCATCACTGGAATCCTACTGTATTTTCTTTTTTTTTTTTTTTTTGGTCATGATCTCATAACACAGGGATACCAACACACATTTGTCCTATTTGACTTTGCTTTCTGCTCTGCCTCCATCATGACCTTGTGCACAGCCACTGATGCTTCAAGGTCTGCCTGATGCAGCGTGGACTTTCCCTGGAGCCACAACCCCCTCAGATGTGAAGCTGCACCACAGGTACAGCCACAGCCACAGCAACCTCAAGATGTACCTGCTCTGACTGGACTGGTTGGTGGCAACAGGCACTCCAGGGTGTCCTGCTCCCACGTGGACTCATCCACAGGACCCTCTGACTCAAGTTGGCACCGAATTTCCAGCGTGTCCAGAGCAGCAGCACAGTGATTCCCTGGCCATCTGCCAGCCCAGGCACGTCTCTGCTGCTGTTATCAGAACACTCCCAGGCACAGCACAGTCAGATGACAAACAGTGCAGCACCACAGCGAGCAGTGGAAGCAAAAAAGCAGCCACTAACAAGCACTGGGCTCTAATAAACAGCCAGGCAAACGAGTCCCATGGCAGGCACAGGAGCTGTCAATTAATAGCTCAACAGTAATAACAGCTATAAAATCCATCTGGCATATGCCAATCAAGGCTGTTGCTGTCTCCAGGCCCTCCAAGCCCCATTCTTGGTACCAAAAAGGACTGTTGTGGTTTCATTCAGCCCCACACAGCCACTTGCTCACTGCCTGCCGGTGGGACAGGGAGAGAATCAGAAGCATAAAAATGAGAAACCTCCTGGATTGAGATAAAGTTTAACAGGTAAAGCAAAGGCTGCACATGCAAGAAAAGCAGAACAAGGCATTAATTCACTGCTTCTCGCTGGTGGGGTGAGAGCAGAAAAGGCTTTGGCTCTGTGTAAGCTCTGCTCAGCACAACCAAAAACATCCCTGTGTTACCAATGCTGTTTTCATCACAAATCCAATCCACCGCCCCATACTCTCTTCTATGATGAAAATTAACTGTCTTCCAGCCCAAACAGCTGTCCAGGCTGTGAACTTCCCCCAGCAGGACAGTCCTTCCTGAGAATCTGGGCATTGTGCAGACAGCAGACAATCTCAGCTGCGCTCCACTTATTGTAGGACGATTAATGGCCTGTGAATATGAGTGATGAAAAGACTTAACTACCAGTTAAAAGACTGTGTAGCTCAGAGCAATCACTCCAAGGGTTTAAGATGACATAACATTTCTTTCCTGGGAAGGGATTTTTACAATTCCTTGTCCCATGATTATTTATTTCTGGTTCTGAGCTCAAACCCATCACATGGAGGGGGGTGTATCTTTGCTTTTGGAAAGGTTTTCCTCTCTGCAGTTCCTTAATATCAATGATAGCTGCATCAGGTCTGATTTGGTTTTCAGCCTTTGTTGTTGTGCTTCTTTTTGGGGCAATGAGCATTGCAATCTGTGAGCAAATAGCTGCCGTATGGAGAAGTATCATTTATTCAGAATAAAGACCCTTCAGATAAAGCAGATGCTTAAAAGCCTCAGTGAAGTGAACATTTAAGCAGAGCTACCCTCCCTGGCAGGTTTATCAATCCCTGGTGGTGGGAAAACCCACACCCATCAGACTAACCCACATTGTTGCTTTTCCCCTTTATATCCTCCCATTTAAAATAGCTTTTCAGCCCTATATGGGATATTTTTATTCCTTTGCTCACTGCTAGTCTTGGGGTGCTCAGGAGGGGTGACCACCAGAAACCCAAAGTCTCATATATTCCTTTAAATTCATTTTCACTGTGTGCTGTTTCCTTTCTGGTGCTGTAGGGACAAGGGGCTTATTTCAGTATTTTCAGTTTAAAAAATAATTCCAAAATTTAGACCTGAGAAAACGTCCAGGTCAAAATCAGCCTAGGATTTTTCTAGAATACACACATGCTTTTCAAGAGGGGCCAGACTAAACCCAACTTAACCCATTTTTCTGAGGAAGTCCTAGGATGGGTTAGAGAATGTTGTTGGTAAGGAGAAGGTGGCATTTCAGTAAGAATCTGGTTTCAGTTCTAATCAGAATGCAGCCCTAAATGATGTGAAAAGTGGATTTTTTTGCTTGTCATAAACACCAACAGTTCTCATTGCTCAATGTGGAGAGAGTGTTCACTTTTCTGTCTGCTGTTTTCTGTGGCTGGAGATTCCAATCATATTGTTTTCCTGAAAAAAATAGATTTACTCTTGATTTGCACCAAGGTAACAGAGATCAGAGTGAAGCTCCAAGTCTCCAATGCGGGGGGGGGAAGAGGGGGAAAGCTAAAAAAAAAAAAAAAAAGCTAAAAAATGAGCTTTGTGTGTGAAAATACCGTTTAAGGGTTTTATCCACAAGCTCAGGAAAAAGCAGGGGGTGGAAATGCTGAACGTGGTGAGCTCCCTGCAGACCATTTCCAACACTGGGAGACCCTCTGGAGGAGGAACAAGCTGTCATGCAATTATTTACTCGGCTATTTATGGAACAAACCGCACACGTCCTCCTGCCATAGCAACTGGTGCAGCACTCGGTGTTTGCAATGCACACCCAGTTTCTATGAATCATCATTAAGATAATCATCTTCGTGACCACTGGACTCGAGCAAGTGACTCATTAAGAGAGCCACCGGAAAATAATTAGCACACACACTTTGTTTACGGGGCTGCTTCTCCACGGAGGTCTCGTTCTTGTTGAGGTTTGGGTTTAACTCCAGGGGAATTTTGCTTTCAGTGTAAAAACACTTGTTTCAATCAAGGTAATTACCTGAGCAGTACAGTTTTGTGTACAGTGTTTCCATTAAACCGTCCTATTTATCACGGGAGTAAATGAAACAGAGTTGGTTTTAGAGCAGCTCTTGGCTGTGATCCAGATTAGGTTGTTGGTTTTTTTGGGGGGGGGGGATGGGAGGGAAGAATGTCTCTGCTCTTTGCAGCTTGGGCGTCTAAAATTGTGTCTCTGTAAAAACCTCATTACAAAATGCTTCAGATGCAGAGTTTGCTGCCTCAGGTGCTTGGGCAGGTTCTTTGAGGTCACAGCCATCTGTGACTTATTGTGGAATTCTTTTGAAAAGGAGTCCCTGTCTCTTCCTGTGTTTTGGTGTAGCTAACATACATAGGAACGGATTAAAATGGTGTTCATGTGTAAAAATGACAGTTTGGTAAATGCTTTTTTTTTTTTTTTTCTGCCACATTTCAAATATTTTCGTCTTCTGGATCCACTCCTAACTTCTGAACCTGGTGCTTTTCAGCATTTGCTTAAGAAATGTTTCTTATCTTTCTAGCAAGCTTTTATTTTGGGGAATTGGAAAACTCTTTTTGTCTTCTGTGTGATGAAAAATCAGAGTCAGGAGTAGGATTAAATTGCTTGAATTCAAGTGGTTAACGTGGTTTGGGTTGTTGCAAGGTGTTCCCCAGATGAGTATGACTTCCCTATTATCCCGTGTTTTAGCTGCCAGCTCAAAACAGATGTTATGTCCCTTGGTCATGGGCAACTGGGCCAGATTCAGATCTCCACGAGCCATGAAGAGAGTTCAGATGGCAAGGGTAGGACTCACGTGGGCATCTAGAGCCTGTTGTGTTGATTTACTGTCTCCTTTCTGGCCTCTGGATGCCCCAGCAGGGCTTGCATCTCTTGTGTGTCCAGTGAGATGTCTGCCAGAACAATATAGGTGTTTTGAATCCTTTATTACATCTCAAACAGAGTCACAGAATGATGGAATGGTTTGGATTGGAAGGAACCTTAAAGATCATCTTGTTACAACTCCCCTGCCACGGGCGGAGACATCTCCCACCAGATTGCTCAGACACTCATCCATCCTGGCTTTGAACACTTCCAGGGATGGGGAATTTACAGCCTCTCTGGGCAACCTCTTTCAGTGTCTCCCCACACTTATAGTAAACTTTTTTTCCCCTAAATTAAGATCTAACTCTACTCTCTGTCAGCTTAAGGGGATTCCCCCTTTTCCTATCACTACTCACCCTTATGAAAAGCCCCTCTCCAGCTCCCTTTAGGCACTGGAGGGGGCTCTGAGGTCTCCCCTGAGCCTTCTCTTCTCCAGACTGAACACCCCCAGCTGTCCCAGTCTGTCTCCATAGCAGAGGTGCTCCATCCCTGTGAGCCTCTTCATGGCTTCCTCTGGACTTTCTCCAACAGCTTCTCCAACAACGTCTTCCTTGTGCTGGGGACCCCAGAGTTGGACGCAGTGCTCCAAGAGGGACACGATGACAGAAGATTTCTGCATTTAAGACAAATCACAACCCTACAGATGCCTTCATTTAGAGCCCTGAAGTTTGGTGCCTCCTTCCCTCCTGTGGAGTTTGTTCCTGGTTCTCTCTTACTGGACTAAATGTTCGATTTGTCATTACCTGGAGATGTGTTCAGTGTTGATTTCTTCAAAGAAGAATATTTTCCTTGTGTTGAGGATCAGCTCCTGTTGTGCATCATGCTTTGGACAGCCTGGCTTCACAGTGCTGCTGGGGAGCAAATTCAGATGCTGTGATCCACATACAAAAAATCCTTTCCTTTTAGATGAAAACACATGCCTGTTATGTGTAATGAATTTGTGCGTGCTCAGAACCACCCAGCTGCACTCCCTCTGTTTGATATAGGTCAAAGAGCTGCCTGGGAAATACAAAGTCCATTTATCTTAGCTATACTTCTGGAATAATGGGGAGCTGCAGAATGTAATTTATAAGATGTTAATTATTAGATTAACAAGCTGGATGCTCTCAGTCTTCTGAAACACTGATGGAACACCCATCCTTGAAGGGATTTACAGACTAGGAAATGTCCAACTATTCTACTTAAAGATCTGTTCCATGAACTTTACACACTTGTTGGTAATGGCTGGAACTGAGCGTATTGATGGAATAATTAATCAGTTAAGAAGTACTTAATGGAGAATGATGTAAGACAATAACAAAAGGAAGAACAAATGATGTACAAGTGATCAATTTTTGTCAGATTTAAGCTGCCATTAATTAAGACCTAATAATTTGGATCTCAAATTTTTCTATTCAGGCACTTCTGCACAGTGCTACTGCTCTTATCTACCAAAATATCCTGAAAGAAACTCCTGCCTGACAAATCTGATGTTTAGTCAAGCCACTCAGGTGGATGAAAGAGTTCTTTCTTGGTAAAGATCTGGATTATCTTAGAATATAATATATTTACTATATTCTTAAATACATATAAATATATAAATACGTATTATATATAAAAAAAAATATAAATACTCTAGAAAAAAAAGCGGTTGATGTTAACAAGAAAGCAGGTTCCCCAGATGCAGCAGTACCTGGTTGAGACCCTCCTAGTGCTGAGGTTTCTTATGGTGACCACTGGAAAATGTCAAGGGCAAAGCAGATGAAAATTATTTGAACAGTTATTTATTTTTTTAGTATGAACGCTAAAAATATGTTGTTAACATGAACATCTGAGTCTACTGGTGTTTTGTTTGTTCTTACCCCATTTAATGCTGTCTGAAGTCCCGAAAAAGCTGACTAAGTTGCATTTCCAGACAAAAATTGAAATGTTTTATTTTTTACCATTTTCCATTTATTCCCACTTCTGTAAATTACCCTACAGCTCAAATTGTTCTTTTTGGCCATCCTAAGAGCGCATTTATTGACAGATAATATTTTCAAGCAGAAACACTCCTTCGTTCTGATTACAGTACTAAAACTCAAGGAGAAGAGTCCTCTCATGAATGGGCAATAAATAGTGGTATCAATCACTACAGAAATCAAAGTTTGTGTTCTATGAAATATAAAAATATTACAGTGATGCAGGTGATAACCTGAGATATAATAATGGCTGTGATATCAGAACTAGAATTGAACAAGCTGAAAGAATTGTATCTAAACACATAAACTTTCAGGAGGCGATGCCTTTTCCAAATAGTGTCCTGAAGGATACACTGGATTTTATGTCTCAGAATATGTCCAAACTGAAGAATTCTTTGCAGCAGAGATAAAAAACGTAGTTCCCAGTACAAGAAAATTATCCCCCAGGAGCTCAAAACTAACATAGCTATTGGTAGTTGGTGATTTCTAAGCTGCTCCTCACTGTGGAGGATGCAAATAAATATTTGTAGAGGCACTTTTATTTGGAAAAAGTGATAAAATATATTACTTACTGTAGCTGCAAAACACCATGCTGTTAACCAGCAACCTGAGAGTGAAAAAAACCCCAAACTTCAATTATAGGATTAGATTTCAAATGGTCAGCAGATATTGTAATGCTGCTGCATGAACTCCTGGCACAGACACATGAGAAGTCAGTGGCCAAACATTATGTTTGTGTTTGTTAGCAGGAGATAAATCAAACTACTAAGCTCAGTGTATCAAAATTGAAATTCACTAGTGGATTACTCTGTCCAGGAGAGAAAGATTGTATTGACCTTAAAGAGTGAGAGATTGTGTTGACCTTAAAATCAGCAATTTCTTTTGGTTAACCCAACAACAGTTCCAAGACAAGCTTTTTTAGTCTCAAATATTCTTCCCACATACCCAGAACTTGAAATAAATGTAATTCATTTTGGGATGAATTCAGGTAGTCCAGTTGCTTTACAGGCAGCCAGGTTCTGTTCCTGGAAAATTATATTTTTTTAAAAAGAAAATAAATTATAGCTTCAATTCACCTTTTTATTCTGTCTTCTACACTTGTCATTTCTGCTGCACTCACTGTTTACAGCGTAAGCTGAGTAAAACCCACAACTTTTGCCAGGCTGCAAAGCAGCAATATTTTGTTTCATAATGTTTATGTTCTGATTTATGCTGGTGCCTTAGTGTTACACTCAGCTGCATATCCAATTTCATTCTTTATGTTGCTCCTAAGATTTACAATGTTGGCATCTGAAGATGTAAATGTTAGGCTCTTGCTCATCCATCCTGTGGTGGATTCCGCTCATGGTGAAGCTTCTGCCTTTCTGTGAAAAAATTTTAGAAGGTTTTCATCAAAGCCCATGAATGAAATGCTGTGAGATTGCCAGATGGAAGCTGTTGACTGGGAACTAAACAACTCTAAGAGGAAAAAGATTGCTTTTGGAAAAGCAGAATAATTTTTTAGATCAGTGTCTGCATTAATATTTTCTTCTGTTATTGAAAGAAACCAAGATCTTCACAGAATCATAGGATGGTTTGTGTTGGAAAGGACCTTAAAGATCATCTGTTTCCAAAAGTGAACACCAAAACCATGAACACCTATACTCAAATTTATACCTACTGTAATTTAGCCCTTAATAAATTAGGGGCTTAGTCTAAATTCTTTGTCTGGGATCTCATTATGCTCAGCAAAAAGAGAAATGTGTTTCCACAGACAGACCCATCCACATGCATTAGGCACAAAAGGGAAGGATTCATTCTGAGGATTAAATAACTGCAGTTTAGGTCTCCAAGTGCAAGTGAAGACAAAAGACTAAGTGTCTGAATTCTCATTCTAAACAAAGGCCATTGTGTTAATGCAGTTAATGGAATGGGAAAAGCTGTTCTACTGACCAGGAAATGGGTGTGTTATTCTGTTCCCTAAACACAGACTTCTAGTGCCATTCAGGTGCCCTATGGAGACACATGGGCTGGCAAATATGACACACTCAGAGGAGACCACACCCTTCTGAAGATCGTGTGGGGTGTCCTACAGTGCCTGGAAGACCAGTAAGTCCTAGTAGTTGGGGAACTAAATGTGCCACAGAAATCTCAAGAGTGAAATCAGAGTTTTGTTACCCAGTGCACATGAAAACATCTCCATTTAGGCATTCCACCCCCCCAGAGCTGATTCTTATCCTGGTTTCTGATTACATGAGTTGTGCTCTGAAGATGCTTCATTCCCTGCATCAGCTGAGACAGCGATGACTATCTTGGATTAGATGCCTAATTTTTAGATGGTTGAAATGAGGTGACATAAATTTCCCCTTCCCTTTAGGGCTTAAGGGAAAAACTTTACTTTACAATGCTGGAAAGACTGTGGAGCTATTACGTTTTACGAGCAAGGCACCGAGCGAGGAAATGTGATGTGCCTTTAATCGCAGTTTATATTTGCGTGTTTAAAAGCCTGAAAAGCCCGGTTGTACTTTCACAACTTCTTGTGTGACCGGTGCACAAACAGGCAGGGGAATGAAATAATGTGATGTGATTTTCATGGCCAGGGAAGAAGGCAGCAGCTCAGTGTGTCTTGATATAAAAAGCGGTTTCACGAGGCGTGACTTGGGTAAGAATTGTGACATTCATAATACGCAAAGTAATAGAAAGTCTGGAGCTGATCCTCCTGTAATTCTGACTCCAAGCCCGTCACTGTGCTGAAGTCCTTCTCTGTATTCACAGAATCATAGAATGGTTTGCATTGGAATGGACCTTGAAGATTGTCTAGTTCCAACACCCCTGACCTGAGCAGGAACACCTTCCACTAGACCAGGTTACTCACACCCCATCCAGCCTGGTCTTGAACACTTCCAGGGATGAGGAGTCCACAACCTCTCCGGGCAACCTGTATCAGTGCCTCACCACTCTTATAGTAAAGAATTTCTTCCTAATATCTAATCTAATATGCTGAAGACGCAGATCCTTTCTAGACCTGCTGGTTGCTTCAACCCTGGGCCCTGCAATAGCTTTACTTTGACTAGGTGATTATGCCCTTAATTCAAAATTCACTGATCTCTTTCCACCAAACAGGTAGGACTATGAGCAGGGTGCTCAGTTCCACTATACATGCTGTTTTGGTGCCATTTCCATGGGCCCTTTTGACTTTTTTTTTCCAAATGATTGAATTAGAAAGTGGAAATGATGGTGGCAGGGACCCTCAAGGTTCTTCAGACAGTTTCATTTTGGGTCGGAATAACCATTTGCATCTCGTAACTTAAAGCATCAAGCTCCATTTGACTTTGGAAGCAATGGAGTTGTCTGTGATTGGACCTTTGAGATTTGCATTAAATTTCTTATGGTTCCTAGCCTGGCTCGGTATCCAACTGCAACCCCCTGTAAATGTGCTTGTTTGTTCTTTTTATTGCAGCCATCTCCTGCAGACATGGAAATGGCTGTTATCAAACACCCCATTGTATTCTTGCTGGCCAGATGGCTAAAGGGGCATTACTGTGCTCTCCCCATAAACTCTGTGCTTTGCTGCAGGCATTAACAAGGCAATATATTTTTTAGGAACCATTAAATACTTGAGATTTAGGTAGTAGCAGGTATTGCAGTTGTGGGCTTAAAGATGCTTTTAAAGTCCTTCGCTTTGTCCTTAAAACTCAGCTCAAATGAGGTTGCCTCAGGAGACAAATTAAAATAAAAATAACCCTCTAAAGTTTGGTGGTGCTCCTGAGATTATCTCCTGTTAGGCGTGGAATTGTGCAAGTTGTGAAATGCCTTTGAACTTCCCTTGTGAGACACAGATCCAGATTTCCATGGGCTCAGTAATGATTCCTATTTTTAAATTGTTAACCTGCTCCCCTTACCGATGTGTCATAGAATCATAGAATCATAGAATAGATTGGGTTGGAAAAGACCTCCAAGATCATCAAGTCCAACCCCTGATCCAACTCCAATTACTATAGCATGGCACTAAGGGCCACATCCAATCTCTTTTTAAAAACCTCCAGGGATGGTGAATCCACCACCTCTCTGGGTAGGCTCTTCCAGTGCCTGATTACCCTCTCTGTAAAGAATTTCTTCCTAACATCTAACCTAAACCTCCCCTGGCAGAGCTTGAGCCCATGTCCCCTTGTCCTGTTGTTGGTTGCCTGGGAGAAGAGCCCAACCTCCACCTGGCTATAACCTCCCTTCAGGTAGTTGAAGAGAGTGATGAGGTCACCTCTAAGCCTTCTCTTCTCCAGACTAAACAACCCCAGCCTCTTCTCATAGGACTTGTGCTCTGTTCCCACCACCACAGAAAGCAACACCCTGAGCCCAGAAAATACAATTAATGAAACAAAAAGCAAAGCAACCTGTGCCCCTGTCATATTTCTTGTGAGAGGCCAGGCTGCCAACTCTTCAGTGGGAGTTTACTCTCTCACATTCTCTGTGCTGGGTGATAACACAAGAGGACTCTGTGCTTGTAAAACAAAACTGTTCTGCAGTTAGAGAGCTGTTTACAGCTTCACCTTCCAGCCCTTCTCACTCATACTGTTAGCTCCAAAGTTCTTCCCCTATTTCCCTTCTCTAGTATTTACATTTGTCCTTCCAAGTGGTGATGGATTTCTCCAGCTGAGCTTTGTTTCCGTGAGCTGTAAGGCCACCACCTTGCACTGCCCACCCCCAAAGAGCCTGCCTGATTTAATATGTGTGGGAGACCAGATTTCCGAGCAAAATGTTGCAAAATATGAAGATTTCATAGAATAATAGAATCATTAATGTTGGAAAAGACCTCCAAGATCAAGTCCAGCCTTTGACTGAATACCAGTGCACCCACTAATCTATGTTTTGAAGTGCCACATCTACCTGTCTTTTGAACACTTCCAGGGATGGTGACTCCACCACTTCTCTGAAGATCCTGTTTCAATGCTTAAACACTCTTTTAGTGAAGATATTTTCTCCTAATATCCATATTCTGACTGTTAGTGATTTTCTTTTTCAGCCAGATCTACAGAAAGTGTTCAGCAGTCAGGCAGCTGAGTGGGATCACTTCTTACCATGTTTGTGACTGTATTTTCACTTGTCCTGTATTTGGAGTAGACACTAAGGCAGTTTGCTGTTTTTCTGTATCCTGGACAGCACATCAGGCAGAGTGAAGCTTCCATGTTTACTTTTGGACATAATCAATCAATCAATCACAGTAATTAGATTACATAGAGATATCAATACCTGCTGTGCCTCCCCTGGCACACCTCGCATTTTATGTGTGTCAATTTAGACAGGAAATATCTGCAAAGCAACCCTGAAAGCTTCGTGGGCATCATAAACACTGTCACACAATTTGTGTTGACCAAATGCACAATGAAGTAAGTAAATGTACAAACTGCAAGCCCATTAGTACCTCCTGAGAAGTCTGCCAGAAACTATTAGTTCACGTTTGCATCAAATCACTTTGAGTCATGAAGAAATGTGAAAAAATCAAAAGCAGTTAAATGCACAGTTTTCACACATGAACAAGAAGTTTAAATCCTTTTAATAAATTACTCAAGAAATACTTTGCTTGGCCTTTTAACACAGTTGTAACAATGGGAACAGGAAAATTTGCAGGCAAATTTAATCAGTTTCTCTAAGCTATAGTCATTCTACTTCAAGATTATGCAAATCCAAAATTATTTTTCTTTTCAGAACCAAATTACTGCTTGGAATTTGATAGCTTTTATTGTCTTTCCTTTTCAGCATGCCATTGATTTCACCTTATTTCATTTATATGAATGTTTTCTGCTCACTAGGGCAACTCAATCAAAATTTGGATTTTTGTTTTGGACTTTCTTTGAGCCTGACAACAGCAAGAAGGTTAAGTCAGAGCACTGGGGCATTAGAGAAGAGTGATAATTATTGTCTGTAATGCTAACATTTCATTTTTATCCAGAGGATCTGTTTTCACACTGCTTAATGATTTCTCGGTTCCATTATCTATTTCATCTAGTGTTTGTTGCTACAACAGTGACATTGCTTTTGGCTGATGATGTTTTAATATAATTTTTTTCTTTCAAACTGTTATTAATTTCCAGACTTATGCACCTCTTTTGTCCAAACCTTAATGAGTCAATATATTCATCCTCATATAAATCTTCTCTCTGCCCTTAGAAACATTTCAGTCTGCAGAGCTGGAACTGATTGAAGGTGGCTTCAAGTGTCATACATAAGAAGGGATTTTTGTTAATTCTGACCCCATAAGCCTTCCTGCCTACTGTGAATATCTTGTTCGTACTCTTTTTTGGATGCTGTTGCTGGGAATGGTTTGGCTGCACCCCTTGGTTTTTCCTGATCAACACAAATTGGGACTTTGAGGCTTTATCTGCACCGCTGATGTAATTTTGGGCTTTATCTGTCTGTCGTAAGCTATCTTTACAGAAGAAGTAGTTTCCATAATGCAAAAAATGCCTTTATTTTGTTATCTCACTCCATTTGAGCTTTTTCTAGGGCACAGTGGAAAGGAACAGAGACAAAGAGGGCTCAGGGAAATGAGCTAATTTGGGCACAGATCTCAGCATCCAGCTCTAGTCCTGGTCCAGTCATTGCCAACTGTGTGGAGCTGCACTGAAGGAGAGACATAAACTTCCCTCTCCACCTCTGATCTCTCTCACAGATGTACTTCAGGCCTTAAAGAACTCACCTCATCACTGCTGGCGATGGTGCAACTGTATTTCATCCTGAGGCTTTCTCCTGCAGAGCCTGTGCTCAGCCAGGCAGCCACACGTCTGCACTGTTAACATTTCAGCCAAAAATCAAACTTCATCCATACCTTTGCACCAAAACTGTGATGTGAAAAGGGTAATTCCAAGCAAGGTTGAAAAACTGATGTTCTCTGTTTTCCCTAGAAATGAGTTTGGTATTTTTTTTCCAAAGGGGACAGGTCTAGGAGGATGTAATAAGCTATTTCAGCACAGGAACTGAACTAATTGGATGCTCAGAACTGATAAAATATAGCTAATCCTTGAAAACAGTTATTCCCTATTAGAAGACAGGATTTTTTTTCCAATTAAATGAATTTACTTTGCCTTTTTCTATAGTGACAGCAGAATGCAGACAACAAACAAGAGTAGAAAAGGGTTTCAAATTTCATTTTAAACATTTGTCTCCATATTAAGAAACCTTACTGGAATTTACATTTTTTTTTTTTAATTCCCAGATGATTTTGAAATAAATGAAGCTTTTTCTCCTGGAGGCACTAGGGTCACTCCTCTAATTTTTGATGTCTTGAGGCATACACTGGAAATGTGGCTGAACTTTCCCAGCTTGAGCTGTCTAGAGTGTTTTGTGTTTTTTTTTTATATGGGACTCAGGTATTTGAGCTGATGCTGTGGGCAACAGAAGTCTTGGCAGTGGGGTCATAGAATCATAGAATCACAGAATGGTTTGTGTTTAAAGGGGGCCTAAAAGTCATCCAGTTCCACACCCCCACCACAGGCAAGGACACCTTCCACTGGAGTCAAAGGTATTTATATCTCAGCCCATCTGACCAAATGCAGACTCACCTAAAACACATTTGACTGTGCTGAGTAGATCTCCTTGAGTTATAAAAGCTCCACACAGAGGTCTGCTGACATTTCCCCACTTTGGACAGTCTATGGCATGGCACTGGATACTCTGCTGGAGCAAGTGAAGTCAGCCTTGATGTGGGATTTATTTTAAAATTGAAACAGTGAAGTGCCTCTGTGCACTAAGGTGCCACAGCAGTCAGGCAAGATAAGGTTTTCTTGAGCTGCCTGAGCAGAAGCATCCAGCACATGAGATGCTGTAGGACATCCTGCCTGTACCTCAGCTGCTGGTCTGGACTAGAACTGTCCTCTTGCAGTTTGAATGTAGGAGCTGTGAGATCATCCCTCTATTTTTCAGGCTGCTGAAACCAACCTCAGCCTGTTGGTTGGTCCAAGGCCAGGTTGGAGGGGGCTTAGAGCAACCTGGCCTAATGGAAGGTGTCCCAGCCCATGGCAGGGGTTGGAACTGAACGATCTTGAAGGTCACCCTTCCCACCCAAACCATTTTAGGATTCCATGTTTCATACACCTGCAGGCAGGCTATTAAACTGAGCATCTTACATACATATAGATCCCTAAATAGATGCATAAATTCAGATTTGTTGGTTTAAATGTGTATGTCTACAGTTCTATAGCACAGAACAGACAAGAGGAAATCCATTAATTCCTTATCCTAATCCTGGAATAAGTACACTGGACAACACCCAACATCCCACTATGTATTACTGCTCTCTTTGCACCAGCTGAAATAGTTTAAAATCAGCCCACTACCATAGCTGGGAGATCCACACTCAAAACATGATCTGCAGGAGGACTCCGGAGAACAGTAAACCCGTATTTTTCTCTCTGCTCCCAGAGAAATTTTTATATGGCTGCTAGAGCTGAAATTTAATACTCCATAAAGACCTTTAGTGACAGGAAATCATGATCTACCAGTCAATTTAACAGAAGAAGGCTGCAAATAGGTTCAGGTCAAATCAAACAGGTTATAAATATTTAGTTTCAATTTAATGAATAAAAGTCTAAGCAAAATGCTTATAACTGAGAGTGGTGATTTTTTCTTTTATAAAAAAGAATAAATTCAAATGAGCAGTTATGAATTGCACTTTTTGAAATTTCCACTTTTAAACAAATATTGCTTGTGTTCCAGTGTTCCTGTTCCCACTGAGGCAGGAAAAAAACCCCGTAAAAAATGATCAGTACTGTGGAAATCCAACTTTTTTATCTCTTCTAGTTAAAAACCATAAAAAATTACAGAATCAGCCAGGTTGGAAAAACCTCTGAGATTATCGAGTCCAACTTATGATCCTCCTATCCACGTATACTTACATAGTATATAAACATTTTCCTTACTCTTGGGTTACCTGCCAGTCTTCAGTGGGTTATTTACTTTCAGGCAAGCCAAGTAACTCTCAGTCTGCCAAAAAAAACATAATCTAGAAAATAATGGGTAAAACCTTAACTTTTTTTCCCACATGTGGCTGCCAACAGGTCTGTGGGCAGATAACATTTTTTGTTGTGAGGTGCCTCAAATGACGCAGGAGGTTTCCATCAGTGGTAATTATGACCTGGCATCTCTTTAGGGAACTGTTATTTTTCTAATCTTCCACGGAAGCTCCTTCAGTCAAGGTCAAATTCCTCCAGTGTTTTCATCTTCAAGGAGCGTGGACAATGTGCCTCCTCTGCCCCCTGGATGTGCAAAGACAATTGATGCTGTCACTCTTCTGAGCAGCCTCCTGCAATGTGTGTGTGTGTGTGTGTGTGTGGTGGAAGGAAACAACCACAAAGAAAAGAACTTTAGCATTCAGAGGAGAACAACATGTCAAAATTCCTTAAACCATGATAAATGTACCAAACTCATCCAGCTCTTTCCAAACAGCGGTGAGTGATGGTGATTTATGACTGTGGAGATTTTTCTTAAACTAGTAGTTTTTGCAGAAGAAAGAAAGGTCACTGTAAGTTGGGGCGTGCACAGTTTATCTCGTTCTCTGCAGTTTGTTGTTCCCTTTGAGCTAGTCCATACCACATTAGAGACCTCTGCCAGGGGAGCACCGTTAATAATCATAATTATCATCAAAACCAACAGAAAATAAGGAGCACACATACACACACACAAATCTTAACAAGCACCGTGTTTGTGAACCTTCTGACACCACCACGTAAATAAAGCCAGCAGTTTGCAGATGACAAAAGCAAATCCCAACAGGAGGAAGAGTAGCTGATCCCTAAATTGAGCAAGAGAAACCGAATCAAAGAGGATGAATGGGAAAAAAATGCAGCAATTTGCACTGTGATGAAGAGACTGGCTGATCATTTACAGGTAACAACAGTGCAAACCAAAAAAAAAATGGTGATGGAAACTATAGCATGGGTAGGAAAGTTGGAGAAGACCATCATTCAGCAATTCCTGTCTGCTTGCCACGGGTAATAGCACAGTAAGCCTTGCTTTTCCATTGCTTCACCTTGGAGACTGCCTCGTTGCACCAAGCAGGGGGAAAAACTCTTGGGGAAGGTCTGGGGATTATCAAGGCCTCGTTCCACCAAGATCTCTGGTGGAACACACCACAGAAAGCCTTAAGCATCCTCAGATGACACAGAAATTAAACACAATGATCATCAATGCACCATGGGCCGGTCCAGCCCCTTGTTCTGACACCATGGGGACAGGAACCAGGAAAGTTAAACCACAAGAAAAATGTGAAGTGAGGCTTCCTGAGAAAACTCACTTTCCAATCATTTCCAGCTTCCTAAGCAAGAGGTAATCTCATATGGAGGCTTCAGTGAGAGTTTAGTGCAATTTTCTTTCCTGCCACACTACTGCCAAATAAAAAGAGAGTCTTGGCTAAAACAGAGATAGAAAAAGAGCATGACCAAGGAGAGATTTAACAGATGTTTTTATGAAGGCCATAAAGGGTGAGTGGTAGATATCTATAAACCTCTGGCTAAGATCTGAGTACATTAATCTTGTTAGTTTTAAAGGTAAGTGAATAATCAGAGCTGTTGGGGGTTATTGGAAATGCTCAACAATGGGATGAAATTCTTTTTTTATAATGGATGGTAAAATGTGCTGATAATAAACCTGAGCTGGGACCTCCTTCTCCTTCTTACTTTCATTTCTTGACTTGGCTTCTCTAAAGAAGAGGATTTTATCCAGAAAAATTAAGCTGTGTGATGTTTCCTTCATATGGATTAAAAATAAAGCAACTGATCTTAGATGGTAACAAGAGAAACCAGGCAGACAGGAGATACCATGTGACACCCCATGAATTCACCAGCACTGTCTGTTGTTATGACCAGTATAAAAATAAGAACATGCTTGGAACTAAATAGTTGTTTCAGGAAGCCATGGAAATGCAAGAAATTTGCAGAGTGATCTGGACAGAGGGTTTGTGAGAACAAAGGGCAGTGCAGACAAATAACGGAATCGGATCATGTCAGAATAGTGGAAGATAAGGCTGGCAATTTGTTTGTCTTAATCCTTTGACCCAAAACATGATCAATCAAACATCACCTTCTTAATTATCTCATACTTTCCTTAAAATCCCTGATAGTGGAGATTCCACAGCCCTCTCAGACACTTGGCTCCAGTTTCAGCTTGCGCTGACAGTCACAGAATCACAGAATGGTTTAAATTGGAAAGGATCTTCAAGGTCATCCTGTTCCAACCCCCTGACAGGGGCAGGGACACCTTCCACTAGATCAGGTTGCTCCAAGTCCTGTCCAGCCTGGCCTTGGACACTTCCAGGGATGAGGCAGCCACAGCTTCTCTGGGCATCCTGCAGTACTATAACAGTCTTACAGAAGATGGGAAGAGTAGGAAGATGCATCCCAGAAAACTGCCAATGAAGGAGCAGAATGCAACAGGAGGTTGCAAACTGGACAGCAATGTTTTCGGAAAAATGAATGTCTGGAACAAACTCACTTAGAAAAATTCTGAGTCACTGTGTGAATTTGAATTCACACAGGCAAGGAAACAACTACCAAGAAATTATAAATACTTTCTAGATTCAGAATTAAATCATCTATAAAACCTTAGTACTGCTTCTATTGTCCCAAGCTTTTTTACTGCCTTTTAGCTCATACAAACCTAATTAAGATATTACACAGAATGAACCCAACGTTTACTGCAGGACTTTGGGAATAAATTAAATTGCTTTGCCTGTGAATGTGTGCCTTGTGGTAGATTGGCTTTGGCTTTAAGCAAAGTTTAAACTATGACTGAATATTTTCTTGTGCTTGGGGCTCCTGTAAAAAGGTTCTCTCCCATGTGGATTTTCCTGTGTGTGCCAAAATTTATGCTTGTTTATTTTCCTGCAGTGGTAGTGCCTGTAAGATCTGTCTTCTGCCCTCATGAAATGTAATTATCTATGAAGCTTCAGGCTTTTCTATCATTTTGTTTAATGAGGTCAGAAATTATTGATGGTGCACATAGAGGCACTCACAATGTGAGTGAGACCACCTAGGCTTAGTTTTCATGGGAAAACAGGATAATAATGGAACAGTTAACCAGAAAACAGATAGGTGGAACTTCTGCCCTGAGAAAACCCAGAAGGTTGGTTTGAAGGGTTTGGTTTAAATGGATGTTTTCAAAGACAAAGAGAGAACTCGAGGGTAGAGTTCAAGACAAAGTGTTTCCTGCTTTGCAGCCAGTGCAAAGCATGGGATGATACACAAAATACAGAGTGAAAATGGAGGCAATGGACAGGATATGCAAAGCTTGTGGAGTCAGCCAAGGAGCCATGGAGCATTTATCTGCTCCAGGAGACACAGCTGCTGTGGGGACATTTTCTCTTCAAGACATTGTGTGCTGCAGGTGGGCTGTGCCTCCATCACATCATATGGCAGACCATGATGGCTTTGGATCAGTAGGTGAGAGAGCAGAGAGCACAGAGAGGGAACCATTCCATTTTCCATCCTGAAAGAGTAGAGTTGAGTGATGTTTCCACTACAGTTTATGTGCAGCACTAAAGTAGAGAGATTTAGTTCTTTTTGGTGTGAGATTTTTGAGGTTCTCCATGAAAATTATTAATGACTAATGCATGCTTTATTACTCTCTTTTCAAATCTCTGGTAGAAGAAAGAAAGAAAGAAGCAAAGAACCATGTGTTAAACATCTTCAGTTCCAATATAATGGAGAATCTAACGTACAGAAGCAGCTTTTCCCCATCTTTACACTGCTATTAACAATTCTCATAAATTCAGACTTTCAGAAGTGTATATAAAGCCATGGACATCTCTCACAATAAAGAATTTTTTTCTAATATCCAATCTGAACCTGCCCTCAGTTTAAAGCCATTCCCCCATACTATTCACACAAAAGTGACTACGACAAAAATTTCCTCACCTTCACAAAGACATGTCCTTAATCAGCCTCATGTAAGAGTAGGATCCATGCTCAGAACCATGTTTTGATAGAAAAAGACAAGATAAAGCCAGTGTTATTTCAAGGCTATGATTTTCAGAGCAGTCTGCAGATGGTCTGAACACAGAGGAATCAGTCAGCCTGCATTTAAGTAGTAATTACAGATATTAATGTCTACTCAACTGCATTAGAAAAATAAATGTAATGTCTTTTCCTGCCAGGAGGGTTCTTCACATAACAGATCGCTTTGCTGATGTGGCTAAATACCTTTCTGGTATTGACTGACAAAGAGAATACTCTTCAGGCTGCTATAAAACAGTCAGGGAGGTGGCTCAGGGACGTGGTAACGTGGAACAGAACTTGTACCTTCAGAACCGACACAAAGAGCACTTCAAGCCAGGTCTTGTCAGGAAGAGTCTGACAGGCAAACGGAAGGAGTTGTTTCGTTATCCTGTAGGTGTCTGTAGCTCTAAACATCCTTCTGGAACAGACAGGTGATTCTTGGCAGGCTGAGGCCAAAGAGAGACCTGCTGTAAATGTTTGGATGGGTGTGCACACAGCAGTTCCTCCTTGCCTGGACACTTCTACTGCTCCAGTTTGTATTAGCACAAGAAGAGGTTCCGGACTGGACACACCTGCCTTTGATCTCACACCCCACCTGCAGCCCAGGGAAATCTGCCCTTGGACCTGTTTGATGATCTGTTGGTGTGTGGGATGCAGGAGTGGGATTAACTTGGTTCCATTGCTTGCTGCAGCCTAGTGGATTTTCAGGTGTGTTTCATCTCACTCTGAAATAGGTGGGCACAATTTACGCTCTAAAACTGCTCAGCCTGATTAACTTGATCTGATTAACTTTCTTCCAAGGAAGCCCAGGGTGACTTACTAGGAAGTTCACCCTGAAGTCATCTAAAGTTAGATAAGATGACTCCTGCCATATACTTCAAATGAATTCAGTGTTTCAGCACAGGTTTATTGGCCTTGGTAACTCACTGGCCATTGACTGACAGTGCAAAATTTGCAGGAGTCTGGTGTGGGATACAGGTTGGTGCAGTTTCTAGGGCACCATTGTTGGGTTTTTGTTTTGTTTTGATTTTTTTTTATCCCCAGAGCACAGGATTTTTGGTCCTGACTACGTCACTTCCTGAGAACATGGTCTGTTGCTGGTTTCTTTTCATCTTCATGCCTCAGCCTCCTCTCTCCACCTCCTTTTTACTATTTGGACCGTAAACCTGTCAAGCTAAGAATGTTTTGTAGAGCAGGAGCCTCACTCATCATCTGATATTGTAATAACAAGCTTATTGCATATTATGTGGCTTCACTGTGGTGCATGACTCTGCAGATAAAGAGCTTCATGCTCCTTGTGACTTGCTGTGATGTCCTTAAAGCAAATCATGCCCTGAGTGGTGGAAATACAGAAACACTGATTTCTGTGATCTGCTCAGAAGGTTCTGTCTGTGTTCTCAGATGTTTATCCCAAAGTTACACGCTCTGAAGCTCTAAGGACTTTTATAAGAGCTCTTTCTTGTACAGATTTCCGAGTGTCTGAGAGGTGATGAGCTCAGATTGCAGATCTTGGTTTCCATTAAACTCCTGACAACTTGGTATCTGAGATCTCCTGTATTGAATTGCATTGATTCTGTCCAAAACTGGGAAAGACCAACACACACACACACTCACAGAGCATGGTAACATAAGCTTTGCTTCCTCAAGAAAACATGGAAAACCTGTCAGTCCTTTTCACAGTCATTCTTGGCCACTGCCTACCCCAGTCCTTTTCTCCTTTGTACTTTTTCTGGTTTAAACCATCAAATCCTCATGAAACTACACTGAATCGGTCTGGAAAAATCCACTACCCGGGGCAAAAGAAGTTGATACACATTATAATCCTCTCAGGATCATAATTCCACTCTTTTAGATGCATAGGAGGTGGTGCCTTGCTCTCAGGTGGGGAATACATTAGCTGTTATCATGCCTCTGGCTTTAGATCTAGCAGACTTCAAGTAAAACAAATGCAGTGTGCAGAAAGCAGCATTTCCTTTTTAGTTGTTTTAGCTTCTATTATGCAGAGCTCTGGATGCTGTGGGAATATTTACCAAGGCGTCTCTTGGGGACCAATTTGCAAACCAGTGGGGATGCTGGTGACATACATACACCTGCCTGCTTTTATAACCCAGCCCCTAAAGCACAGGTCTGCTTGGCAGAGGGTAATTTGAGTGCCACAGGTTTGCAATGAATCAACGGGATAGAAGGGATTGTTATGCATTAGTTCCTCCAGCCCAAGTTATCTGACCCCAGTGCTCTGAAAAAATAGAGAAAAAAAGAAAAAAGACCGAGACAGAGACCCACAAAGAGATGTAGAGGGAATAGCTGAGAATATGCACAGAAGTGTATTTCTATAGAAGGACAGAATATGAAATGAGATGGTTGTAAGGGTGGGATTTGGAAGGTGGGAGCTCTGTTACCATTAAGGGGATGGTGATAATGTGTTTTTCATCCACATACTGATTTAGTCAGCTGCCCATCTTCTGGGAACATTGATTTTAGGACTGAATTTACATTTTATCCCACAGAGGATCTAGGGAAAATACTGGATAAAAATTACAGAAATAAAATATTAAATTCTCCTGTTCTCTGTGAGAAGATTTGCTTCCCCACCTGTCCTAGTATCCTTAAATTTTGTAATACCTGGGAAGACCCATTTCCAGTGGAATAAATGAGTCTTAAGTTTTACTGAGACAACTGAACAGTGAAGGTGCCACAGAGGATTAATTTTCATATTCTCTTTTTTCACTGAGGTTCACTGTCTTGTCCCACTGGATATCTTTTAAAAATGCTGGTGCATTTCAACCAAATTTGAGCCAGGTATAGAGATTTCAGGGGTAATTAAATTCCTACGTGATTCCTAAAAGCCCGGTGGAGAAGAGATATCCAAACTGATGTTTTCCCTGGAAGTTTGGCTGAACTCCAACCAGGACAAGTGATCAGCACATACGTTAAAAAGACAGGTTTCCTTATTTTCACTTCTTTCATGACAGGTTGCTCATACTGATTGTGGTGGTGGTCCACAGTGATGTCTTTCTGCAAATTATGTGGAAAAGTCAGGAAGGTGCAATTAATGTGGTTAATTAAGGATATTTACTTATTAAAAAAAACCCAACCATCCTACTTGGAATCCAGATGAGCTTCTTGTCACCATCACAATCACTGTTTATAGTGCTGGTTTTAGTAATAGTTTGGGGCCCAACTATTCTGGGCAATATTTCAACACAGAAAGCACAGACAGGCTCTAATCAAGACTCCTCGTGAACTCTGACTCTGCTCATGTGCTTCAAAGCTGATGGGACCCTCTTAACAAACAATTCCCTTCTAAGATTGTGTTACTAACCCCTTTTGCAAATATAAGGGTTGAATGACTATGGTCATTTTGTATATACACCTTAAACTCTCTTCTGGCACATCTGCTAATCACCACTCAGAGACTAGCCATCCACAAAGATAATTTTGGAGTGAGTGAGAAATACATTAGCTTCCTAAAGAATAGTTGATTCCTGTTGCATGCTTTATATTTCTTTTGATTGTAAAATGTCTGTGGCCAGAGCTCATTAAAAATATTCAGAAGTCTGCATTCATAGACACCAAGCGTATTATTCATATTTTGAAGCCTCTGAATTATCTCCCCATGAAATTTAGATACAGAGTCTAAGGTTGGTGTTTTTTTTTTTTTTTTTGTTCCCATTCAAACACTGGAGCCACTGTGGTTCTCTGAAATTTTATTTCCTTTTATGTTCTTGGATGAATAATCCACTCAAAAGCAATGTGTTTGCTCTAAACCTGAAACCAGTGAGAGAGAGTCTCTTTCTGTGAGACAACCTCATCTGTGCAGTGTGGCAGCCAAATACCATTAGATATGCTCTGTGCACCCTCTCCCATTAAACACGGCCAAAAGGACAGGAATTATTTCCTCAGCTAATGCCTAAGACCTACTGTTGGATGAAGACTTACATCTGAGTGACTCAAGAACTCTTGGATACAATTTTTTTCCCCGCCTTGCCAGAGGAATGAAGTGACACCTCTATGCAAGTAGTGGATATGGATGTACAGGAAAACAATTAACAGCTTAAATCTGGGATTGTGTTATAATCTGAGGCCCTTTGGGGGATCCATCCTAATATTAAATCCTGTGCATTAAGATACACTCAGCTGTTTAAGACATTTTGATGGGCTGGCCAGATATGTCACAGGATATGTGAGAGAGGTGCTTTTCAGGAATGACAGGTGGAAAGAGGAATTAATCCCTTGCAGCATCTACAGTGACACTACACAGATGTGTTTGAGGCCACTGAATTCCATCAGTTAGATCTGGGCAGGTCACTGTCTCTTTTGGATCTGGATCCGAAGCCAAACTCCTTCAATATGTGGCAGCTGTTTTAGACCGACTTTGCTGAAGGTTTTCACCAGCCTGTGGTTTGAAGACCTCAGTGAGTGAATTGTGT
Organism: Empidonax traillii; assembly: GCF_003031625.1. Lineage (NCBI taxonomy): Eukaryota > Metazoa > Chordata > Aves > Passeriformes > Tyrannidae > Empidonax > Empidonax traillii. Next base: position 1,585,959 of record NW_020955535.1, read on the forward strand.
CTCCCTGCCCTCTGTGGGTAAGGATGCCAGCAAAGTCTCATCTGATTTTGGCATAAATTTGTGACACCCTAAGGTCTCTAAAGATGACCTTTATTAACATCTGGGATTACAAATATCTGTTCCCTTTATAGACTGATATCTAAAGGATGAAATAACCCAATACATAACTATATATATAGCATATAATAAGAATATTTTAGAGATAAGAATAATAAGAACAGACCTGTTCTTATGCAATGTAGACCATACCAATATATTCTTGCTCTTTTGGCAGTTGAAAAGAGTAATAGTCCACAGGAACTGAAATTAAAGAGCACTGATAGAAGTCCATGTTGTGTTTAGAAAAACAGACTATGAGACTGAAGAATATGCCTGCAAAAATGGTGCAGAATGTGAAATCTCAGTGTGTCAGGAATTCAGATACTGGAGTGATAAGCACAGCATAAAAATGGACCCAGAGCAGAACAAAGGGTAGCTTTGCACGAATCAGTGAATTCTCTTATTACACTTGCAAGCAAAACACATATTAAACTGCATTACAAAATTATCATTTGCAGTAAAAAGTGCCTGATGAGTTTGGCTGTTAGCTGTTCTAGATGCCCTACAACGTACCAATTTCCCTTATTTGTTGAAAATAAAGAAAACATCACCTTTGAAACTCCTGGCATTTTTATTTTGTATCCTGCCACATGGGTTACTTATTTATTCATTTTTACCCCCACCATAGAAGAAGCAACACATGACAGTAAGCTTCCTTGATAGGAGTTATATATTTTCTTTTTCTCTTCTTCTGCTGTAGAAGGATTTTTGTTGTTTTCCTTCCATGAAGGTTGTAGTTATAGCTTAGTCCTTTCATGCTGGTAGCTGGCACTTCTAATGTGTGTCCCCTGAATTTATGTGGATCTAAATGAACAACTGCACTGAAGCATCTCATAAGCTTCTATATTTTCATTTCAGATTTACTACTGGTAATTACATGCTGTGCGTATAACAGAGGATCTAAAATCAATTGTGCGCTTTACGTTTTACTGGGTACTTATTAATTTCAATATCCATCTCAATTTAATCGACATTCCACGCATAAGTAAATGTAGCTTTTTTTCTTTTTTTTTTTTCAGGATGCAGTGATAATCCATTAGTGACATTTATGAATACTTTTAAATGACTGGTGATGCCACGAACTGACAGAAATATGGAAATATGGGATGATTGATGAGGGACTCCATCCATGCCTTTGAGAGCTGACTTGTCACCTGAATTTGTTACTTCCACTTTTTTTTTGCATTAGGAGTCCAAGAACAACATGTTCTTGAAGTGCAAAAATGATGTTGCTTTTGGGGTGGGTAGTCCCCTCCTTTACATTTCCTTTACCATGGCTGAAGAGTTTTATTTGTGAGCATTGATGCTACACCAGGATGATGATTGTTGAAGATCCAGATAAGTCATGAGGAGGAAGTGTTTCACCACATGACCAGATGGTTCCTGTGGCAGTGGGTAAAGGACATTTTGGGGTGTCCACACACTGATCACCACATGAGTTTAGCTTGATTTGCAAAGTGTTCAAATCTTGGACAGAATAGAATAGAATAGAATAGAATAGAATAGAATAGAATAGAATAGAATAGAATAGAATAGAATAGAATAGAATAGAATAGAACATCCTGAGTTGGAAGGGACCCTCAAGGATCATCAAAGTCCAAGTCCTGGCCCTGCACAGGACCATCCCCAAGAATTCCACCATGTGTCTGAGAGCACTGTACAAATACTTCTTGAGCTCTCTCGGGCTTGGGACCACATCCACTTGCCTGGGAAGTCTGTTCCTGTGCCCAATCACCCTCTGGGTTAAGAACCTTTCCCTGATATCCAACCTAAACCTACCCTCAGTTCACTTCAGGCCATTCCCTCAGGTCCTGTCACTGGTCCCCACAGAGCAGAGATCAGTGCCTGCCCCTCCTCTTCCTTTCGTGAGGAGGCTGTAACTGCAACGAGGTCTCCCCTCAGTCTCCTCTTCTCCAGGCTGAACTAACCAAGTGTTCTCAGTCACTCCTTTCATGGCTTCCTCCTGGATCTACCTTTGAATCTGCTCACACTTTAATACAGTGCCAACATCAGCTGCCAGCAGGAGATAGGAACAACATTTCACTGCTGAGGTATGTGTCTGTTTGCTGTCTCTAGGGGGAAGGATGAATCCATTTGAGCATAGGTTTGGATTCATGTTTGATTAATGGTGAGGATGTAAAGTATTTGATTCTTTGAGTCACAGTTAAAAGAGAAGCATTACTGTGTTGTAGGAATTGTAAATAATGGATATCTGTGCACTCCAAGAACTCCTGAGAGAAGTTTGTATTCCTCCTTGGGTGTATTTTTTCATTGATTCATAGAATCACAGAATGGTTTGGGTGTGAAGGGACCATCAAGATCATCCAGTTCCAACACCCCTGCCATGGGTAGGGACACCTTCCACTAGACCGGGTTGCTCCAAACCTCATCCAGCCTGGCCTTGAACACTTCCAGGGATGGGGCAGCCACAGCTTCTCTGGGCAACGTGTTCCAGTGCCTCACCACCCTCACAGTAAAGAATTCCTTCCTAATATCCAGTCCAAATCTCTCATCTTTTAGTTTAAAACCATTCCCTTTTGTCCTGTCACTATCTGCACGTGCAAAAGGTCACTTGTATTTTTCCTAGGAACTCCTCAGCCGTGGCTAAGGACAGCTTTTGCTCTTCTGACAAGGTCTTCCCCAAGTCCCTCCTGTTGTGCACAGCTCAAGGCTGGCTCACCACTGAAACACTGGCAGTGTCCAGCCCTGTGGGACAGTTGTGTCTCAGTCCCTTCTCTTCAAGAGTGAAGATGTAGGAGGAGGGGATTTGGCTCATCTACTTTAACATGTGTACAGTTTGAAAATGCTTCTCAGACTGCCTTCCCCATCACTGGTGAGGGAAAGACTCTGGAAGGTACTATTTACCTGGTCCATTTTAAGCATGTACTCCTGATAAAAGGCTGAGCGGTGCTGTTGACACACCTGAAGTATGGGATGCCATGCAAAGGGACCTGGACAAGCTACAGAAGTGGGCTCATGGGTATCTCATGAGGTTTAACAAGACCAAGTGCAAGGTGCTGCACCTGGATCTGGGCAATCCCCTTTATCAGTCCAGGCTGGGGGAATGAACACATCGAGAGCAGCCCTGTGGAGAAGGACTGGGAGTGCAGGTGGATGAGAGGCTGGACATAAGCTGGCCACGTGTGTTTGCAGCCCAGAAACCACCAGTGTCCTGGGCTGCATCCAAAGCCTTGTGGATAGCAGGTAAGGGGGGATTCTGCCCCCCTGTTCCACTCTGGTGAGATCCAGCAGTGCTGCCTCCAGCTCCAGTCCCTGGCATGGGAAGGACACTGAGAGAGTCCAGAAGAAGCCACTGAGATGATTAGAGGGCTGGAGCACTTCTTCTGCAAGGAAGGCTGAGAGGATTGGGTTTGTTCAGCCTGGAGAAGAGAAGGGCTTCTGGGTGACTCAATTGTGACCTTCCAGCATCTGAAGGGAACCTAAAAGAAAGATGGAGAGGGACTATTTATTTACAAGGGCATGTTAATAAATAGTGACAGGTCAAGGGGCAATGGCTTCAAACTGAAAGACAGTAGGTTTACCTTAGATATTAAGAAGAAATTTTTTACTGAGGCTGGTGAGGCCCTGGCATGGGTTGCCCAGAGAAGCTGTGGATGCTCCATCCCTAGAAGGGTTCACAGCCGGGCTGGATGGGTCTTTGAGCAACCTTGGATAGTAGAAGGTGTCTTTGCCCATGGCAGGGGATTCAAACTACATGGTCTTTAAGGTCTCTTCCAAACCAAACTATTCCATGATTCTATGAAAAAGCATTTCCCACTGTGCTCCCCTGTTCTTTGTCTGGAAAGAGATCCTGTGCAGGTAAATCAGGTACAGATTTCTATATTTAGACAGATATATACTCATCTGAATGATGTAACCAAGGACATCCATAAGTCTGTAATAGAGTCAGAAACCGAAACCATTAGTGCTGGAGAGTCACAAACATCACTAATTTATGTTTTCTTCCCATGCCAGTAATTAGGAGATACATCAAATACATGAATGATACTTGTATTTCTAGTTAAGCTGCCACAGATGGCCTTAACTCTACCCTCTCTGCTCTCATTCAGGGTAAATGATATGATCTTTAACTTCTCTTTTCCAAAATTATCATTGCTCAGACTTTCACATGCTGTCACCAGGGGCAGAGGATGGAACTTGTGAATTTTGTGGTGGATGGAAACTAAAGCACTCGGATGCTGGAGTGGTTGTTCTCAGCCAATTATTTATAATTTAAGGCTCTTATCTCTTGGGTATTTGTATTTTCATTTTTCAGGCATTTGAACTTTGCTGCTTTAATTGCTATAGAAAATTTGCCACATGCATTCTGAGGTCTGGTCTCCCTAAAGGAAATGGAGAAATGGCTGGCAATCCAAGCAAGTTCAGCCGAGGAATTATAAACTCACATCTCAATTAGTCACTCATTAACACACTGTCCTTGCCTCTCAGTCATCAGAATTAACATAAATCATTAGTTTACATCAGCTGTGACCGTATTTCCCAACATATGTGGATTATCTGCTATTAGTTAGAGGGGAACTCAGCAATATGGAAAACAGTTTTGTATCTGATCAACAGAAAGTCAGTTTTTCCTGGGACATGTGGAAAAGGCAGCATTGCACACCAGACAGGCAACATTTCTACTGACAGCAGATAAAAGACTGAGAGAAACATTAAACTTGTGGGTCCCAACCCTTGTCTACATATTCCCCCTTCCCCTGCTCTGCCCCTCACCTTTTCCCAGTCAGAGTTTGAGGAACCTTCACTGAGGAGTCTGAGAGGTTCCTGACGTGGGAGAAAGGCACAGGGAACATTACATCCTAAAAATCATCACTGCCTGGGCCACGGGGACTGCACATGTGGTAACCTCAGACACTGAAGCAATTTGTGTGTTCAAAGTTCAGGAACCCAACTTGGAGCTAAATCTGGGCAACAGAGACAAGATGTTTTAGGCATTATGGTCCCTCAGAAAAAAGCTCAAATGTCTTTTTGAGAGGAAGATGAACCTTTGAAATCTAAAGGATGCCTTAGACAACTTCTCCTTAAAACTGCTTCCACATACCCTGTCTGTCTGTCTGTTTGCCTCAATCTCAATAGAGGGATCTCAGTGTTACTGTCCAAGAAACTATAATCAAGAATCTTTCACTCTAAACAAAGATGTTACAGCCTGGCCATTCACAGGCAGTCTCCAGACAGATTTCTTGAGCTTCTTGGAGCGTGAAAAATACCACTGTGACTTTGGGAGCTGGGACCCCATTTATTTACTGCCTGGCTCCCAAAGGTCAGACACTGCATGACTCTGCTCACTTCGTTAAAAAGTTTCTCTCCCTGACATTGTCCAGTGGGACTTGCCATAAGGTTGTCCAAAAGGCTCTCTCTGAGGCTTTCATTTTAACCTTAAATCAGACAGAGAGACAGAGGACTGTCCATGACCCACTTTGCTGACTGAAGAGAGCTGGAGATAACCTTTGCCTTGGAGGGAAGTGCAAATTGAACAGGAAAATTAGGGACAGTGGTTTAGAATTGATATTAGGAAGAAATTCTTCCCTTTGAGAGAGTGAGGCACTGGAACAGGTTGCCCAGAGAAGCTGTGGCTGTCACATCCCTAGAAGTGTCCAAAGCCAGGTTGGATGGGGCTTGGAGCAACCTGGTGTAGTGGGAGGTTTCCCTGCCCATGGCAGGGAGTTGGAACTGGTTGATGAACCCAAACCTTTCCGATATTCTATGATATAGCTCTACATACATATAGATCTATCTATGGATACAGATACATATATATATTGCTCTGCTACAGGCCTGAAAAGTGAATGACACTGGTTTAAAGTTGTCGCTGTTGAGACTTGGAGCTGTCACTGGTCAGCAAATGGTTTTCCACTCAGAAAGAGCAGAGTGACTTTTTATTTGAAAAATAGGGCATCAAAACAAGACCTTTCCCTGTGTTTAATGAGTTTTGTCTTCGTAAAGCAGATTTATATTTCAGTCCTTCTGATAGATCTGGAAGCCAACAGTATTGCCAGGTGTTGGACTCTATGATCCTTGTGGGTCCCTTCCATCTCTGGATGTTCTTTTCTCTGACTCCATGATCTTCTCTTTTGGAAGTCTGACAAGTGGAACATCATAAAATCCAGAGCAAAGATATACAGCCAATGGTCAGAAACCAGAATATATGACATGTGCTGCTCTCTGAGCTCTGGAGGCACAATGGATAAAAAACCAACCCAAGTCATTGAGGGAGGGACTTTGTCATGGCATGAGAGGTTGAACTGAGTGGTTTCTACTTTTCAAGCTTCTGCAGCTGTTCAACAGCATGTCACAATTGCCAGTGGAGACAAAAGCTACCAGGGGAATGTGGAAGTCCCAGAGTGGAAGTTACCCTGATACCATTTCTATTGGTGGACACCACACACTTGACCCTTTAGGACTTGCCACGATCTTTCTACTTCCCTCCTGGGTCAGCCCCAAACCTTGGCTGTCATCAGGGTCAGGTTTGTTTGTACTGCAGAGAAACTTTGATCTGTGCCTGCTGACTACTGTGAACAGCAGAGTTTGCAGAGAAACTAAGCCCAGCTGTGGTACCAGCCAGCCAAACCTCAAAGGAACGTGGCAGATGGTGATGAAAGATCTCAAGAGCAGGACAGTGGAGGGGAGGCTGTGGAAGCAGTGGCTCTGAGCAGGTCAGCACTGCAGAACTAACAAATCTTTGGGAATATGCTGACTTCCAGGACTGTGATTTTACAATGTCTTTTAGTTGCTCTCATCACTCTCACTTTGAGGAGACTAATGGGTTTGTCTTCATAAGCTTTCGGTGAAGGTTGTGGTGTTTGCCACTATCCCAACTCAGCAGGTGCAATAGGAGTGACATTTTTTGATGCAGAGGGTTAACTGAGATCACAAAACTCATTGAAGCCAAGCCCAGAGATAGAAGCTGACCTTTTTACATCCCTTTGAAATGGTTCCTTACAGCTGACCCCTGCAGAATGAGCTCTCAGCGCTGTAAGATTTTACATATTCAAGCCTTGCATTGAAATGTCCCTCAGAAAGGAAAATTGTCATAATAGCTAAAGAACCTTTCACATCAAGACATGCAGGGCTGAAGACATGGAGGTGGTGCAAACATCAGGTGCCAAGATTTTGTGCAAATATTGGTACGTATTTAATAAACATTCTGAAAAATATGTCCTCATTATGAACCTAAGATTCTAATTTAAGAGTTCAGGTGTACAAAATATTTATTTTTTGGACCAAACTGTAGGAATATTATTGACAAAACCCTTCCTGTTTTAAAGGGGGAGACTGATACAGTTATGAGCAGGATAAAATTACCTGGTGACAGATTCAGTGGGTAAAGAGAACGTTTCCATTTGGAATGATTCCTGTTTCTGTGCGTGCCTCCTTTATTTTTCAGTGTTTTGTAGGATAATTAAGTGGTACTTACCTATTAGCACCCCAGTTTCTCCATCCTTAAAACAGAAAAAATAAAGAACTCTCAGAGCCTTTTAAAAATGTTCTGTGAGAGGTAGATACTCATTGCTGGCTAATTTTTCATGTACCTTGTAGAATTTAGAAAGTCAGCTGAAATTCCAGAGAAAAAAAGCAGCTGCATGTGTGTCCTATACTAAAAATAAAAAAAAGGGTGGGAAATACTTCTTTAAAAAATATATATAGGTTGTTTTTTTTTTTTTTACTCAACTTGAAGTTGAGAAACAGACAAATCTTCTTTCTTCTGTTTTTCTTACTGCAGATGTTCTGTAAGAAGGAAATGGGTGGAGCTGATTCCCCAAACACACATTTATAACCAAAAGATTTACCTTGGTAAATCAATATAATTATTTGGTTACATAATTCAAATATAAGTCAATGGTAGGAAAGGTCTGTGATGGATGATCCAAGTTCTAGCTAAAATTTGTGGATATACATCCCAGTCTGTCCCTCTGTGGCAGCACCAGCTCCCTCACAGACTAAGATGTCAGGCATGAAATGGGTGTTTATAGTTTGGAGATGAAGAGCAGACAAAGCAAACCACCCATAAATGTGGAATGAATATGGAGCAGCCTGGTTACGCTCCAAACTGATTTTAAGGTTTCATCTGCTTTTCAATGAATTACCAAGTTAAGTCACTCTTGTAGCAATTGGGAATGACAAAGGGAGAGCACGTCATATCTGTCCAGAAAATCAAGGCCAGATTGCATTTTATGACCACAGATTTTTTTTTTTTTCCCCCTAATGGAAAATTAATGTTTTTCCATGGTTTTTAGGTGCTGATGGGACTCAGTTATCCCCCAGAGATGATGTGGGGTACAGGAGAGGTTCTGAATGCGATGGTTTCCTGCTGACACGCCGCTTGCCTCTTGCCACACAGTGACTTATGCGGGGATTTGCACTCATCAGTCCTGGTTCGTTTCACATCCATCTCTGGATGGAAAAGGGAGGGATCCCCCTGACAGGTTGATTTTGAATTGCTCCCACAGCCTGGGCTGACACCCAGTTTCTGAGGTGATTTATACAGTACCTCGGTGGCAGCTTGTTTATAATGCAGTGTAGTCTAAAATGACTTTGCCTGCATCTTAAAGTGAGCATTCATCCATCAACAGAGCCAGAGTCTCTGCTATGAGGCTTCTCTATCCTGGTCACACACATTTTTTAAACTATTGAATTAGAATTAGTTAGAATGCCAAGTTTTCAGCTGAAGAAGTTCATCGCAAAGGGCTCTTAATCCTTCTGGAATTGCATATCACCTGCTGGGGAAATCACTGGGATAATATTTTTTAAAGTGTTTTAGAGTATCGAGGTGCCTCATCTTTGTACTAATTTCTCAGATGTGTGAGAGATAGGGACATAGAGTGATAGTGAGGAGGGACCTGCCTCTCTGAAGTATTAAAACTTCTGCAAAGCCCAGTGAATGTTAAACATTTCAGTCTACTCAAATACAGATGTACTCATACATCTGTATGCATTTTTACAGAATTTTCTTCTTTCTTTCTTCTTTCATAATAACTGAATCAGTACATATGAGCATGAAAATTGGAAGGTTCTTTCAAAGTCAACTAATGGCAAACAAGGATTCCTCTTGCAAATAATGCATGAGCATTTTCAAACCAAGTAGTTTCTAGGAGGGCATTGTCACGACAGAACGCTGTCCCAGCCCTGAATAACTTAAAATTCAAAAAAAAATGAGCAAAGGAGATGGGTAAAAAAAAAAATAAAATTCTCACTGTGAGAGTGTACTTCTGGAGCAAGTCTAGAGGAGGACATGAAGATGATTAGAGGGATGGAGCACCTCTCCTTATGAGGAAAGACTGAGAGAACTGGGGTTGTTCAATCTGCAGAAGAGAAGGCTCTGAGGAGACCTTTCAGTACGTGAAGGACCTACAAGGAATTTTGTGAGGAACATTTTACAAGGGTGTGTAGTGATAGAACAAGAAGGAGCATCTTTAAACTGACAGAGGGCAGATTTGGAAGAGATATTAAGAAGAATTTCTTTCCTGTGAGAGGGGTGAGGCCCTGGCACAGGTTGCCCAGAGAAGCTGTGGTTGCCACATCCCTGGAAGTGTTCAAGGACAGGTTGGACAGGGCTTGAAGCAACCTGGTTTAGTGGAAGGTGTCCCTGCACCCACTGCAGGGGGTTGGAATTAGATAACCTTTCATGTCCCTTCCAACCAAAACCATTCTGTGATTCTATGATTTCCATGGGACACCTGCCCTACAAATGTTCATGGCAGCTGGGATGGGATGCAATGGACTTTCTCTTACCATCACCAAGATCTGTTTGTGTGGCTCCAAGTAGGAATTATCACAGCTCCTATAATCCTCACGGGGTTTATCCTGCCCGCTGAAGACTGGCATGAGTCTTTTGACTCTTTGGCATCAAAATGTTACTACAGACAGCACTGAGCACACCGAAACTCCATGTTTTAACTTACTCCTTCAGTCAAAAATGTGATGATGGAAAGGAGAGAGGGTTCCTGGACAGTGGGAGATGAGTAGGGAAGAAAACGTGCAGTATCTCAGTGTGCCCAGAGTTGAGGATGGGAGAAAATATGGATTAAAGCAAAATTATTTTTTTTTTTACTTTTGCGAACTGTTGAAGCCCTGTGTTGAGGTAGGAACTAATTTTCTTTGCCAGGCTCTAGTTAGGGCAGAATCACATCCTCTAACTCTAGGGAGAAGAAAGTCACTTTTTCATGCTCACGCATCAAGGGGTTCAGACTTCTGTCAGTAAATGCAGGAGCTTTGCCTCCCTCAGAGAGCTCATTGTGCACACAGAGCTCCCCAGCTGGCACACTGTACCTCCCTCCACTTTTACCTCAACAGGAGAAATCAGGGAAATAGTTCTGTAGAGACCAAGACCTTACCCACTTTATAAGAAAATCCTACTCAGAATGTTTCTGAGCACCGTGGCTGTTCAGAGGGTTGATGATTCTTCCTTGGCAAACGCTGCTCAGTTTGTTTTGAAGATGAGTGGCATTTTATCTTTTACCTTTCACAGTATTAGCAAGAACAAGTTGCCCACTCACAGCAGGTAGTTTAATCTCTTGTTATTGGCCAGGTAGGTAAAGCTAATCCATGACTGGATGTCTTTCCCCAGATAAACTCAGATCCAGTGGAATACGTGGCACATTCAGATTTATCTCTCTTCAGTGTTTCTGAATAGAATGTTTTAACCATGGAATTTACCTTTATTCTCCCAGGTGGGAAAGCCCAGGGACCTGTTTTAATGTCTCACAGACTAAACACAGAACTGGAAATAGAAAAGACAGAAAAAAAAGAAAAAACACCTCCCCACAAACACAGCAGGACAGTGGGGAGAAGTCAGGAACTCAGATTCAGATGGCCAAAGCTCAGGGTCAGGACCATGTGTGGGAACACACAAAATGCTCTGACTGCCTTGAGAAAACACTGCTAGAATTACAGTGAAAATTAAATCTCTCCCTTCTTCTCTCCCCTGTGGGTGTCAGAACCATTTCTGCAGCAGATGTCTCTTCAGGCTCCATAACTCATCCTGCCCCTGGTCCTGTGTGGACACAGCTGGGAGGAAGCTGAGCTCAGTCTAATCCCAGGGCAGGAAGGGCAGTTGTCACTGGGGATGAGCCCACAATAAGACTTGCACAATGATCTTCGCCTTCATAGCTCTGCTTGTTCATAAAGAACTTGCATGAGAAACAATTTATAATTATTCTTCTCCTGGCTGCTTGTGCTGTAATTATTAATCAATCTTCATTTTTATGTGGTGATCTGTACTCGCTTCCTGGCTAATATTTTAAATTGAAACTGTGTTGTTTTGTAATTATTAATAATGATATTGTTATTTGAGTGTGATGATTGTGATTAGAGGTAAAGGCAATTTCCCAGTGGAAAATTATTAAACTAAAAATACCAGCTTCATCAATTTCTATAATTTATGGTGACATTTTTGCAATGAATTCAGAAAGTAATAATTCAAATTAAAATATAGGACTTACATTCCACCATTTTGCCAAATACAAACCTCCCATTATTGTCATAAAATCTGGAGAAATAATTAAGTGCACTGTTTTAAGACCAGTTTTTTGGTCATACTTTGGCTTACAGTTGCCAACTAATGTACCTAATCAGGTTTATTCCTCAACAAAATAAAGTTCTAAAGGATCTGTCAGTAAAAAGAGCAGAAAACATGAGTCCGCACAGGTCATGCTCCACCTTCTCTTAATTTTTTTTACCATACTCTAGACCATCTCTGCAATACTCTGCATCGTGCAGTGACATCTGGTGTCTGGAATACATACTGCAAACAAACCTCTAATTACACTCTTGGCTCAGGACATCAGGCAAAGATCAGAATAAGCACAGAATCATAGACTGGTTTGGGTTGGAAGGGACCTTCATGATCTACTAGTTCCAACTCCCCTGCCATGCGCAGGGACACCTTCCATTAAACCAGGTTGTTCAGAGCCCCATCCAGCCTGGCCTTGAACACTTCCAGGGATGGGGCAGCCACAGCTTCTCTGGACAGTCTGGTTCAGCATTTCACCACTCTCACAGTGAAGAATTCCTTTCTACTATCTGATCTAAATCTACTCCCAGGTTAAAGCCATTCACCCTTGTCCTTCCAGTTCGCATCAGACTTGCCATGAGAAAGGAGAAAACCCCAGAGCTCAGTGCTCTAAATTAATGTTGCCTCCTAACATTTCAAAACTCAGTGCAAAATGACTCCTAACCACAGCAGACACTGTTTCAGTCTCTGTGACTTATTCACCTGCAAATCTCAGAGATACCAGTGCTTCCCATTGCTTGGGTCAAAATTTCAGGAGCTTCAGACAGCCCATATACTTGAGTGACTCTTTAAAAGGCATTTTGAAGAGCCCCTCTGTGTGTCGTAGGAGAATGGATCTGAAAAAGGAAAGAGAGATGTGGTATTATAGAGTCACTAAGGGTGGAAAATACCTCCAAGGTCATGAAGTCCAACGTTGGACTGAGCACCGCTATCCCCACTAAACCATGTTGCAAAGTGCCACATCTACTCATTTTTTGAACGCTTCCAGGGATGGTGACTCCACCATTTCCCTGAGTAGCCTGTTCCAGTGCTTAAACACTTTTTCAGTGAAAAAAGTTTTCCTAATACCCAACCTGAACCTCCCCTGAAACATATACACTTCTGAATACCATTTAAATATTTAGAAACTAGCAAAGACATCTGGCAGTTCTTTATATTGTTGAGTAGTTCTAGTGCAGCTTTAAACAAAGACAAGGACCCACTTGGGGCCTATCGCAGAGACAGCCATACAAGCAGAGTGTGCAGCTTCAGACCTTCTCAAAGGAGTTTGGGATGGAAATGGGAGGACTTAATTGCTAGACAAAGGCAAATCAACAGTAGATCACAGTGCATAGAATAAATTATGGGACACAGATAAGACAGGCAGATTTATTTTATCATCATTTGTAGGTAAGGATTAAAGTTTGGTTGATGTCTACTGGCAATCACATGTAGAAATTTCTTGGATATACCAGATTTATGGTGCTTTTCATAACTCTCAGGCTCCAAATTGCTATTCTGGCCCACTCCAGAGATCTGATTCTCTTGAAGATAATCCTTGTTTTGTCCTCCTTCTACTTCCATGTTTGTGTTTAATATTTTATAACAGCTGACTGTGAGCAAGTTTAATATTTCCCTCTGCCACTAGCAGAATATATTAAGCTTTCATTAAATGTGTCAATTAGTCAGTTCTTTGCTTCATCAATATGCATTTGTCACGAAGGGTGTTCACTGAGCCCGACCAAAACACAACGAGGACACCAAATGTCTGGAGAGTCTTTCAGCCTTGCAGCTGTTTGGGGTTTTTCAATTCCCCTGCAGGAAGCTTAGACAACATATTAGAGAAATTGGTTAATTAAAACATAATTCCCAGATACATGGCAATAGATACTCAGCCTTGCTGCGTTATTTCTGCTTGTTGGGTTAATAAATCACTGAAATGATATAATTGTTTCCCCCAGCATGTGTTGGAGCTGAAATGATTTCTGGAGTAGATTTGTTGAGAAATATTGCAGCAGAATGCAACTTGCTTTCTTCAAATCCCAGTAACTTCAGTTTCCAGGCGCTGAAGACGACTAAAAGGAATCATGAATCTCAGCTGAAGTTGTGAATGATGGCAGGTGGTTGGAGAGGGGGTTAAGTTTAATTTATTCATCAACTGTGTATAACAGATTAGGTGATGCAAGTACTGACACAATTGCCTCTTGTCAGGAGAGGGTGGTCTGGCTTTTTTCACCTCCTCTTCAATCAGAAACATTCCTTAAGAATCCTCAGAATGTATAAGTAGCTTTTTATATGACACTTAAGGCTTAATAATTCATGCACAATTTATCATCTCCGAAGCCCCCCAGAACAAATGGGTAAATACAATGACCACCCACTGTTTTACAGACGACAGAAATGAAGGCTTAGGAGGCAAGACAAGGACCCTGAAGTTGTTTACCAATGAAGCAGGAGAGAGGAAGCAACTTATTTTCCTGCTAAAAAGCAAATTCTCAAAAAAATTAACTTTCATGGTGACCATAATTATTAGTGAATTGATTGACTTCAGCAAAGACTGAGGCTTTCAAAATATGCAAGGAGCAAAATGGGTGACACATGTAATTTTCACAGCTCCTAAAAGAACTTTTATTCTTACTTTTAAGCCAAAAATGATGTTTTCATTTCGGAATTGATTATTTTCCGTTAGAAGGAAAGGAAAGGACTTAAAAATAGGCTGAACACAAAATGCCATATTCCAATTTTGATCAAAAAGAACATCTTGTTCGCTCTGGCACAAGAATATGTCATTTCATTTAGATTTTGTTAAGAAGCAAAACAGAACAAAACAGAACCTTTCTTATCCTTAAACATCAGCTTCAAAACAACATTTCATTATTTTTCTGCTTTTAACAGCACTTGTTCCATCAAAAGGATTGCTGAATGACAGGTTCAATGTTTGCTGCTCCCAGCTGAAACAGCAGACAGTGTTCTTTCTATTGGAATCTTCTACTGGCATCACAGAATCATGGAATCATGAAGGTGAAAAGGATGTCAACGAGCCCAACCACTGGCCCAGCAGTGCCAAGTCCAGCGTTAACCCACATCCCTCAGCACCACATGTACACATTTTTTGAGCATTTCCAGGAGTGGTGATTCCACCACTTTCCTGGGCAGCCTGTGCCAATGCCTGACCACCCTTTCAGTGAAGACATTTTTCCCAGTATCCAATTGAAACCTTCTATTGATAGAATGGAGGCCATTTCCTCTTGTCCTATTGCTTGTTAGTTGAGAGAAAAGCCCAACCACTTGGCCCCAATCTCCTTCCAGCTAGTTGCAGAGAGTGATAATATCCCTCCAAGACTCCTTTTCTCCCTCAGCTGCTCCTCATCAAACTTCTGCTCCAGACTGTCTCCTGACTTTTCCCATTCTGAAATTCAGAAGTGCATGAGTTATTCCCACCTCTGTCCTTCAGTTTATAGAGTTGGATAATTTCAAGTCTTTCCTCTTTGCTTGCTAACCCACTGACTGCAAGTCATGTGTTCTGTGTGTGATGCCCTCCCTGAGCCCAGTCCTGCCCTGGAACACAGCAAGGTTTGTAGTTCATTGGTAGAGGTGTTCAGCTCAAAATTAATGTTTAGGAAGGAGGCATTGGGCAGCTCTTCATCTTGGCACTGACCAAGCAGCTGGATCTGGCTGATCCAGCAACCTGACACTATATTTTTGCAGATGCTACATAAATTACCCATCTAGGGCCCTTTCTCCTGGTTAACCATGCAACAAGGGCTTGTAATGTTTCAGGAGCAGATGCCTTAGAAGAACTGGGTGCACCTGCCTACATTTAATGTTCTTTCTCTTTTCTCTGTGTGCCTTTGGGGTATTGACCTAAACAAGTATTTCTCCATCTGATTTTCACCTTTTCTTCCTTCATGTCCTTGGTTCTGCAAGGAAGAGACTGCTTGGGGGGATAATTTCCTGTAGAATGTTAGTAAAGTATTTCCACCACATATTTATTGTCTATTACTAGAAGTTTCACAGATTAAACAGACAACACATGACAAAATATGTGCACTGTAAATGTACTAATTACTGAGCTATTTTGCTGGTATTAACAGTAGGGTTTTGCCTGGGAATTACCCTGTGGCAGGGACAGGTGCTGGTTCTCTGCCAACATTATTAATCTACAATGATTTTGGTAGAGTGAGGTTTTCTGGTGTGTTTCTTTCCAGATTGTTCTTTTTCCACTCTCCAAAATGACGGATACAGAACTAACCCCACAGACTGATGGATGCTCCAGCAATGTAGTGAGAGTGATGTTCATTTTGACAGACTTATTTTCAGTCATTATTTTTCTGAACTCGTACTTCAAACCCATCAATTAAAACCATCTCTGCTCAGGGAGCCCAGGTGGAGTATTGTGAGTTCACACTCCAGCCATGCATAAGAAGCTGCAAGATGAGAAAAATGGTCCACAGATGAGCAGTAGGTTTGTGTGGTCAGCAGTTTTAACAACCTTTCAGCAGCCAAGCACAACAGAGCTTGTTCAGAAATGTAAACCAGTATAAAACCCCCTCTTTATTATCCTACAGATTACTGGAGGACAGGAGACCTTTGAACAGTTGTCCAGTCCTCCCTTATAAAAGATGAACTGTGTTTGTCATTTACTCCTTTCTTGCCTTTGGGCACCGCTTTTCCTTATAAACTCTTGTTTTTCAGAAGTGTTAGTCAAAACAGTTTCAGCACCACTTTGATTTTATACATCCCTTGCCTGCAATTTCCTCTGCGAGATTAAATAAGGACCATGGGATAAGGCAATGCTTGTTAGAGGCTGAGTGGTGGGAGAATACCTAATGTGAAGCTTTCATCTTGAGTATGCAGAGATCTGGAGGACACACTACTGTATTACACCTTACTATAGAGAATTTCAGAAGAACAACAAAAGTATTTCAGAGAGGAGGGAAATTCAGCAAATAGTTTTTGGGTTAGGATACATTTCCCAAAACAATGAGAAACTTCATTGCTGTGCTGTACAAATGAGCCCTTGTAGTGTTTCATTCAGAATCAGCTCTTTATTCATGTGAAAATGTACTGAAGGAAAAAAAGAGGAGATGAAAAGGAAGAGAACAAGGAAGGAAGGAGGGAGGGGGAGAAGGAAGGAAGGAAGGAAGGAAAATGAAAGAAGGAAAGAAAGAAAAAGTTAGATGAAAAGGTGAAAAGTTTTAAAGAGGACTGAACGACCTGAAAGTTTGATTGTGGATGAACCAAAAATTAAAGAAAGACAATTGTGTCCATTGTCCCTTATTCTTTGTGAGACTCCACAAATTGCCCTTTCTCTTCTGTTTCATCTGTCATGCCACCATCATGCCACTATCCTGTGTTCTTGGCCAAGGATCATGACATTATTCCCCTTCCAGCATGGTAGTGTGGGGATCCAGAGAAGGACAGAGAATCAGTCTCTGATTCTGTGCATGACTTTGAGTGACAAACTTCTGGCTCCAGCCCAGCAGTCACCTTCCTCCCCACTGTGACTGAGTGAGCCACCAAAGCATCTGATATCCAATATCAGCATATGATCTGTCGTTTGGCATCCCACCCACTGGAACTTCAGGAAGCTGAGAGGCTTTTCCAGCTCTTCATCCTGCTCATAAAAAGGTGCTAAAACTGTAGTAAGGATATTGCAAGGTCAGGGGAAATAGACCATTAAATGGCTGGTTTTGGGTCTGGAAGTCTGGAGGAGGGGTCATACCTTGATCCTGGAACAGGATGCATAGAGCATATTGGAAGATCCCCCAGATCCATCAACAGGAAAACACTTAAAACATTAATACACTTCTGTTTTCTCCTTGTCAATGTGGGTTTAGTAAAACCAACAGCACGGGGCGTGGATCTCCATCTGTAGTGTGTAATAAGGGGGTGTTGTACATTGGACAAACATTATGATTTATTTTCAAAAGGAGAGAGATGCCACAGATCCCTGTGCTCTCAGGGACTCCAATTTATTGCCTAATTAAACACTTACTGCCAAATTGTCCATCCTGTCGTTTTCAATTCCTGGTCTAATATTCCAGACAACAGAACACTTAAGGAGGCTACCTTCTACAAGAGAGGCTTAAATGAAGAGAGATGTTAATGTGTGTTTCCTAATCAAAGTCAATAGGCTATCAGGAGCAATTATTCTTCAGCAGGTCTGTTCTTCTGACACCCTGCAGTGTGTCTGAATCTGCCAAGGTCTGTTGACACCTCATCTCCCTGCTGTAGAGGCAGAAGACAAGGTCAGCAACTCAAAACTGAGAGAAACCCTTGGGAAGACATCCAGGCAATGGGGACAAACAGAACATGTTTCTATTTAGCCTAAACTAGATCTTCTTCCTTCAATAAGTCTTGTTTGGAATGAGTGCTGAGGGATCCTGAGGCAAGGGAGACCTTGGGACATGATGTTTTAGACTACCAAGTGCTCTTACTGTGTTGTATATTCTTCCCTTCCTCATTCCTCTGAAATGGGGACATGGGGACCACACTGCTGGTAAAATGGGGCATAGTGCTGAGCTTTGGAGAGTCACAGCTCTTCTGTGGGTCTGCTCTAGAAGTCTTACAGAGGACTGCAAAATAGGCAGAAGTTTAGACTGACACTCTTGATTAGAGTCACAGCTTTGTTCTGACACAAGGGAGAATTTTGTCTGCGATTTCTTTTGCTAGAGTGCCACACCGCACACCCCTGGGAAGAGCTTCTCTCTTTCTTTTTGGTGACCTCCTCGCAGGTACTAACACTCTGCTTTTAGATCCCTTCAAAATCATCCTTTCTTCGGGGTAAACAAAGCCATTTGTCCCATCCTGTCCTCACACAGTGTGGGATCACCTTCTTGTCCTTCATGTGGTTGGAAACGGAGATGAGTTTTTGCTCTGTAGTTGCCCCAGGAGATAAGGTGAGGCTGACCATCTTGTAGTTCTCTGCATTCCTTTCCTTGCTTGTTTTGGAGATAGACACATTCCTTCCTTTCTTCAGGCATCAGTAGGGGTGATGGCACCTTGTCTGGGCTTTCCCTGCACTGCATATCCCTTTGTCCAGTGTTTCTGTTGGTTGAAGGGGAGCTACAGTGGTGTGTTCTGTGAGAACCTGCTGGAAGCTTCCCTCATGTCTGATGGAGACAATGTCAGTGGCTCCAAGACAGACATGTCACCAGCCAAGGCTGAGCCCTTCAGTGACAGCGGCAGCACCTCTGGAATAACACATCTAAGAAGGTGGTGAAAAACCCCTGCACAGCTGCAGCTGAGGAGAGGAGTGAGAATATGTGATAGAAACAATTCTGTAGACAACAAGGTCAGTGAAGGAGGGACAGGAGCAGAGGTTCTCCTGCAGCCAGTGGGGCAACCCATGGTGAGGCAGCTGTGCCCTCAATGCCCATGGAGGACAATGGGGGAGCAGAGATCCACCTGAAACCCACTCCAGAGCAGGTGAATGCCTGAAGGAGGATGTGACCCCGTGGGAAGACCACACTGGAACAGGGTCCTGGCAGGACGTGTGGCCCTGTGGAGAGAGGAGCCCACGTTGGAGCAGGTTTGCTGGCAGGACTTGAGACTGTGTGGTGGACTCGTGATCCTGAAGGACTGACCCTACGGAAAAGACCTGCTTTAGCAGTTTGTGAAGAACTAAAGCCCATGGGGAGGACTCACATTGGAGAAGTTCATGGAGGAGTATCTCCCATGGGAGGGACCCCATACTGGAGTAGGTGGAAGAGAATGAGGAGTTCTGCCTCTGAGGAGGAAGCAGCAGCAGAGACAACATGTAATGAACTGACCACAACCCTCCTTTCCCATTCCCCTGTACCGGTGGGGTTGGGGAAGGTAGAGAAATCAGGAGTGAAGCTGAGCCCAGGAAGAAGGGAGGGATGAGGGGAAGGTGTTTTTAAGATTTGATTTCATTTCTCACTATACCACTCTGATCTGATGGACAATAAATTAAACTAATTTCCCCAAGTCAAACCTATTTTGCCCATGGTGAAAATTGGTGAGTGATCCTTCCCTGTCTTTATCTCAACCCACAAGCCTTTTGTTATATTTTCTCTCCCCTGCCCAGCTGAGGAGGGGAGTGATAGAACAGCTTTGGTGGGATCCAACCAGGGTGAGCCCAGCACAGAACTGTATCCAGGATGCTGGCAAATGCCTGGTCAATTCCTGTGCCTCTTGATGTTGGTTATCCACTCTGAAAACCCCCTCACAGATTCTGCTGCCTGAACAGGGAAGTCTGGCAAGGTCACAGCCATGGCCTCACTTCTCTCTGGATCCAACAAATCAGAGTAGCAAGAAAAAAAATGTTTGCAGTGCCCCTGAAACTGTTTCCAAGTTTAAGAACAGCACAGCTGCAGGTAACTACCCACATACTGGGTTTTTGTAAGGCATTCATCTCCTCTGTGTCTCTTCCCTTATTTATTCCTCCCTTCCTATTTAGTTTTTTGCTATTTTATCCCTCACATTAGTGAAATGATGCTTCCTGCCTCTGTTTTGTTTGACAAACCAGCATAAAGGCTGGCAACGTGTGGATGTGGTGTATGCTGTTATTGGCACCCTTGAACAGATCTGACAATATCCAATGATAGAATTTATATCCCCCTTTTAACCAATCCCTATTCATAGCATCCCATACCAATTGCTGCCTGTAGATCTTTTTGTCAAAAAGGTAAGCAATGACATATATATATTTGTGTCTGTGTGTGAATGGTATATGTGCACAAAAATACATGTTATTTATCATGATTTCCTTTCCTGCAAGCTCAAGACAATGCATTATATAATAAATTTCCCCCCCTATTCGTGTTATTCTTTCTGACTTTCCCAGTCAAAAAGTTCTGTTTCTTTCTCTCGTCTTTTTAAAGTGGCATCAGAAAAAAGTCAAGGCCACCATTACCTTCCTCACTAGTGGCATTAAAGGGCTTTTTGAAGCAATGCTTTCTGTTGCTGAAAACCTGGGACACCCCTTTAGGTTGGCAGCCCTGGTGCTCTGTTTGTGGACTAGAACTCTGCAGTCTGTCCTGACCCATCCTTTTACCCCCACACCCACCCCTATAATGTTTAGGTATGTAAAAACCTGCAGACCCTCGTGTTTAGACCCTCTTCTATGGGTATAAGATTTCAGATTATGATGTTCTATTCTGTTCTAAACAGTCCCTATACAGCTATAGCACAGCAGAGCCTTGACTTTAGGTGGCATTACTGTTCTAGAGACTTTTGTTCCCAATTGAGTCTTTGTTCCACCTTTTGTCTTCTCTGTTTTAGTGCAAACTCCTCTGTGTGCAGTGAGCAGCTTATGAAACAAGACTTGCCTTGTCTACCTCAGGGACAACAAAGTGCTACTGGATGAAAAATAGATTTTCCCAGGGAATTTGTTTTACCTTTTCTGGGTCAAGTAGAAAAAAAACCCCAATAAACAACTCTTTTCCCTCAGCCCTGAGGACCTCAACCAGCAAGCTACTGAGAGAAACCAGCTCGAAGGACTTGCAGAGGAATTAACTGGGGAATTGTAGAGATCAAAGTAAAGGAAGGGATGCTGTGGGACTGGAGCTGTAATAATCACAGAAAGGACACTGTGTGACTTTGCAGGAACCTTCCCCTTTGGGCCAACTTGCCATTCATTGCAGGTTTGGGAGCTGAGTGCTGTGGGTGAAAGAGAAACTTGGTTGAGCCATTGCCTGGGGCATCCAAAGCAGCCTTTTTGCAAACGTGTTTCAAAAGACATTTTTGAAGTTCAGATGTTTCCTCCTTTAGCTCGGACTGTTGCTCACAGATGCAATGAGCAGACGCAGTGTCCCAGCCCCTACAGTGCATAGATGGATGGAGGGACGGGTGGATGGAAAGCTTTTGTGCTTCTTCTGAGTTGTGCATCTGTTTGGCATCATGCTGAAATTCTAACCTGCCTTTAAAGCTGTCTTTTTAAAGCTGCATGGGATAACACTTATGTTTCCCAACTTTAGGTACTTACAGTGTGTACATTACATCATTCTTAATTCCCTGGGCTGCAGTTCCAGTGGGTGGAGAACCAGTTAATACGCTGAGTTTGACCCAATTCAGTTCACCAAAGAGTGTGCCAGTGTTGGGATGGGGTGTGGTGTCACTCACTCTGATGAACCTGTTGCTGTCTGACTTCCTCAGAGGGAGATGCCAACACTGCAGGCCACTGCATTCCATCAGCTCACTCACAGCTTTCATAACCAATACACCTTGAGGTTTGATTTAGAAGCAATGAAGATGTGAATTCACGTGGAAAAGCTGGATGAGTTTTCCTGGCCAAATCCTCATGAGGGGGCCTTTCTTCCCTTTATTGCCAAGTTGTGCTGGAAGGTCAAGAAGCTTTGCTCCTGCTGTGCAGTCCCTGGAGGAGAAAGAAATCCTTTTAGTGCAGTGAGAAAAATCACCTTCCTTCAATTTTGCCAACCCTTGCTGGTCTAACTGTCTTTTATTTCTTCATCCTCCAGATGCAGCAGCTGGTAAAGGAATGCCTAAATTGCTGCTAGACTTTGAAGTTTCTTGTTGTCTGTAGTACAGAGATAGGGAAGGCTGCAGGCACCAGATCCACTCTCTTTCAAATGATCAGTATTGAGAATTACATATTTTCCCTGGTATTTTTACCTAAATAGTGTTCTTGAGGATAGGCACAGCAGATGATATTTTGCTCTGCTCCTCTCATGGTTGAAATGATGATCACAGACTTCCAAAAAAATAGGATAATACGAATCTTAGAAAACAACCAGAGTGCATGAAAGAACTGTGAAAAGAGGTACATTAGGAGCTGGGGGGTGCTCAGGAAAGAAAAGTGGCTAAAGAAAGCCCCAAAGAAAGGAGGAGGAGACCAAACTAGAATTGTACAATTTTTGTTTTCTTCTGGACCATAAATGCCAAACAGTGAGAAAATTAGAGTTATTAGTTTAATTCACTTTTCTGTTAATTGTCCAGAGTAAATTCTTTTGTGCTAGTAGATTACTTTCATCCAGGGTTACTACAATAATTCACATAAGTTTTAAGTATTAAAAAGTGATGATGCAAATGAGATCATCATAAATATTAATGGGGCCATGCAAAAGCAGGGAAGAAAGCCCCAGGACACAACAACGGGACACTGGGGAAGTAAAGCAAATGTATGGAAGTTTGCAGGAAGTATAGAAAAGGGATTTGAAGCAAAAGTGTAGAAAAGGAATTTGAAGCCATTGGCTTAAAACTGAGCATCTGTAGCAATCACATCTTTAAAAATCTTGTCCCTAGTTGATAATTTTCTAGGAAAATGCTGCTTCTCTGAACCATCCCAGGGACTCTCTTCCCCCTCTGAATGCACATCAAAGTCCATGATTATGGTTGTCCCTTCTGCCCAGCCCAGAGTTTCTCTTT
The DNA here is from genome assembly GCF_003031625.1 of Empidonax traillii. Lineage (NCBI taxonomy): Eukaryota > Metazoa > Chordata > Aves > Passeriformes > Tyrannidae > Empidonax > Empidonax traillii. The sequence continues at coordinate 1,608,919 of NW_020955535.1, forward strand.
TAGGATTTCCTTCCATCAGTTTCTCCCCAACAGGTTGAATCACTTGGCCTTTAAAACCTAGTTCCATCCAGACTTTGTGATGAATTTTTATAGGTGTAAGAATGGGACTTTCTCGTACTTCATGTCTTTGCAGTACATTCAGTGACATTCTGAGACAAACCCCCTCCAGCAACCTGGCAAGATGTGCTTGCAGGGGTAATTAGCTGATAGCCAGCTTTGATAACTCAGGTTCATAAACTCTGTGCTGACACAGTTTTGTTACTTCCAGTCTGAAGTTAATTGGCCAGACCTTTCTCAGTGTCCTTTGGATCCTCAAGCTTAGACATCTTTGCATTGAAAATTGCTGCATGGTAGGATCTATTCTCCTTTTTTGTTTCTTTTTTTTTTTCTTTGGAAATATCAGAGTGTAAGAAGTACCAGACTGCACTTAGGGCAATGGTGGGGTTGTTCTGTGCCTTGTCTCTCTTGTTAGTGAGAACTGGACATTTCAGAGGAATGTATGAAATCAGAGACACAGATTTCCTCTTAGCCCCTAAAGTGGGAACTGACCTCATGTATGCTCCTGATCCATGGACATCAAGGATGATTGTTTTTACTCATTAATTAAGAGGCACTTTGAGTACCACCCAGAGTGCTGCAAAGACAATGAAAAACCTTACTGTTTGTAAATCAGTGCAGAGGAATTTGTGGTCTCAACTGACACTGGAAGAAGAATAAAAAGATTTTCTGGAGTTCTTCCTCCTTACTGAGAAGTGTCACTCCGTGATTCTCCACACAGTAACTCTGGATACCCCCGGAGGGTAAAAGATGAAGAAAGGGTGAGGGGATCAGCCCTTGTCACAATGTGAGGATGGGGTTATAAATATCTGGGAGAAGGCAGCAGAGAGGAGCAAAGGAAGCAAAAGAATCCTCATAGGCTGAAAGAAAGCTCAAAAGACAGGTAGATATCTTAGGAACATTCTTTAGTGGTGGACTTGGCAATACTAAGTTTATGGTTGGACTCAATGATCTTAGAGGTCTTTTCCAACCCAAATGATTCTGTGATTCTACGGCGAGAAGCAGGTGGAATTTGGCTTCTCAGAAGTTCATCTTCAGTGCATGGGTGTCCTGTCCTCAGCTGGACTCCATTCTCCAAGGCCCCTGAGGTGGTTGAAGCTGATCTTTCCCTCTCTGGGTGGTGCTCTTCCTCCATCTAAGGAACAGTGACAAGGTGAAGATTGTGCCTTATTGCTGGACTCAGATTGGTTAAGGAATGAGGGGTCCATACCACAGGAGAAAGGTATGAGTGTCAGTCCAGGGATAGAAATAGATGTTGCTATATCTACAACTAAAATTTTGCATCTGGAAATTTAAAAATTGTATTTTTAAGATGTTGCTGGGAAGATTCTTTCATGTGTACTTAGAAGTGGATGCCCAGCATATGCAAGAGGAGAACAATTAAAGGCTACAAAGCTGGAATGCTTTGGCTCTGGATTTCTCACTTATAGTGAAATCTCTCTAGACTTTTTACACCATGGGCTTTTGCAGAGCACTCTTGAGCAGTGTTAGATGAAGACCCTGGCTCTTCGTTAATCCCTTAGGGAAGGAAAGCAGGTTTAGTGGCAAAAAGTCATACCATGCTTGTGGATTCATACAAAACCCCAACTTCACCTGAAAGCCACATTTGGGAAAGCACCAGCCTGCCTCCCAGCAGCACTCGTGGGGTGCAAGCAGTCTTTAAAACCTCTCCTGACAAGTGGAGGAGAGCAGATTTTTAAGGTCCAAACCCCATTCCTCTGCAATCACTGACAGGACAGCTCTGTGGTAATTGAAATGACGGCTAAAACCCATTATGCCACGAAAATGTCACTCATTACACTCCACCAAGTTCAATTTTGAGCCTTGTTCTCAGAGGCATGATGTACCAGGGTGCATCTCCGCTGTGAAGAGCCAGCAGTGCCATTACCTTCGGGGTGACAATGAGAAGAAAATGAACAGAGGCTGAGATATGAAGTGCCATTACAGGAAATTGGTTGGTTATTAGCCTGCATTTGCTAGTGCAGTTACAGAACTCACTTCTGTGCAAAAACAAAACCCACAAAACCCAGACACACAGTTCCTGGCTCAGTTTCCAGATGCCTGTTGGCAGCCCTTGGCACCCTGTAATTGTCAGTGGAGTCCCTGTGGACCTCCAGCCTTGGATTTCCCTGGCAATAACTTGGTTGATCCACAGGCAGTGGCTTGACTTTGATTTATGTGACTCTGGTTCAATTCTTAACTCCGTAAAATAATTTTTTTTTTTTTTTCCCTGCAAAGCTGAGGAGAAGGTCCCTCTTTGGATCAGAAGTTTTTTGGGACAAAGAGTGTTTCTCACTGTGTACCAAGTGCAACGGGGATTGATCTCAGATGGGGACTTGCTTTAATACAGTAATTAATGAAACAGTAACGATATTTCCTTTGTGCCAAGATCTGTGAGCAGGTTTCCGTGGCAACAGTCCATGCACAAGCTTCTTGCCTGTAGCAGATGTGAAGTTGCTTGAATCACTCACATTCTTTTAAAGAGAGAGGACTGCTGTAACTCAAATTAACTCAGATTTACTGCAAGATGAAAGTACACGCAGGAGCAGTTACCTCAGGCCAGCTGATGCACAGAAACTTTTTACCCTGCATTAACTCAGTTGTGTGTTTGAACCCTCCACACTGCAATAGAAGCTTTTATCTCAGAACCATAGCACAGTTTCAGTTGGTAGGGACCTTTAAAGGTCATCTAGTCCAACACTCAAACATAGGAAATATATGTATTTTCACTAAATTTATTTTTCTCTCCCTGTGCATTTTTCTGCCAACAGAAACCATACCTGTTTTGCACTAGGATAACATCTACACCAAAGTTTCAACTTTACAGTCCTGAGAGGGAAGGAGGATTCCTGACTTATTCAGCAGCTGTAATGAATCAGCAGACAGTGGGAAAGAGGCAGAATAAATTGCAGGAGGAACTATCTGCTGCTTCATCATCTCATGGCTGCTCTGGGGACTGAGGTCTCCCTAGAAAGAAGATCACACTGACCACTGGTTTGCTGGGCTGGCGCTGTCACTGGAGACCCAATCTGAAAGCAGGCTTCTTCTCTGTTACAAGTGGAGGACATCACAACATCCACAACAAGGACACAGGACCACATGCAGCACAATCCTTTCTGGTCGCTGATCCCCATATTTCTCCTCTGCCAAAGGAGATGTTCCTGGTGAGCAGACGGCGAGGCAGTTCTGAAAGAGAAAGTTTGGAATAGAGAAAAGTATTCTAGACCCAAAGCTTTTTATAATTTATTTGCTGTATCAGTGAGTACTTTAATAGTCAAAGAGAGTCATAGAAGCAAAGGCCTTCTGGAGCAAAGGAAAAGTTTTAATTATCATGCAGATCTTTTAGGTTTGTTCTTTCTAATGCATGAGAAAGTGGCTCAGCAGATCAAGAGACAGACAATATCAATAATCACTTGCTTTCCCTTCCAGTGGGAAAATGTGGTGAATTAATCTTTAAAAGGCTCCACCACCAATTTTTAAGGGAAAAAAACACCATAAATATTATATTCCAGTGATTTTTTTTTTTTCTTGTATTCATTCTGCATCGTAGTCTAAAACTTTTAGTTGACTTTATGTATTAGTCCTGTATGGACCTGATCCTTTGGGCGAATCCATACTGCAGGTGTGTGAAACATATTGAAGTAACTGGACTATCAACAAAATTCATAACCAGGACCTGATCTAGGATAGAATATTAGTCTTGGATAATCTAATATTTTTGGTTGGCATGAAAAATAAAAACATGGGTTTAATACTTTGGCAACTTGGTGGAAGAAGGTTTTTGGCCTCTCCTAGATGTAAGGACATCTTCAGGTAGGTATTGAATTCAAAGATTTCTGAGAGATCAGAGTGGGGCTTTTGAGAATATCAGTTGGTTTCTAGTCTAGGAATTGTGGATGTCTTTACAGCACTGTTGTCCAGTGTTTTAGTTCAGATCACTGCTGGGGGACAAGGCACTGGGATAGAGGGACAATGGAGCCAAACTATTGGACTGCTTCTTCACCCATGCAAAGTCTGAAAACCTGACCTACCAAGTTTAGGCCCAAGGAAGATCCACATGGCAGACCCCCTAAAAAATGCAAACAAACCACAAAAAGCAGAGTTATTCAAAAGCTCCGGCGTTCTTTGATTTTCAGCTCTAAAAATACCTTTATATAAAATCTTCAAACTCCCTTTTGTGCTAAACACACAAATGGAAATCTCCCTGCACTACACACATTATATCACCAAAATAAATATTGTTGTCTTTAATATTTAAAGAGATTTTTGAAACAGCCACAGAGGATGAAAAACACAAGGCAGCAAAAGCGTTCCGTGTCTCGGCGCCCTACAGAGGTGCATTTCAATTCTCCTGCTTTAATTTCTTTAGCTCTCAAGGAATTCCAAGGTCTCTGAAATGGCTTGCTGGGCTTGGTAACAGAGCTGTTGTCCCCCAGGGTTTCTCTGACTCTTTATTATTCACCATCACAGGGATTTTTGTTCAGTGTAGGTTGAGGTACTGCATCGTGTGCTCCTCGAAGCTGCTGGGGCAGCAAATGCACTGCACCCAGCGTATCCCAAACACCATCAGGCATTAATACCTGGGACAGGGAACATGAGAGTTCCTTAATTCTGTCTGTGCCACCAGAACCAAGTTCAGCACCTGTTGAAGTTAATAACAACTTTGCTGTTGGGTTTCTTTATGATGTGGAGAAATGATATGAGCAGAGCCTCATCCTGCACATCCTGATTTCATGCGGGGTTCCTTGCCTTAACCCTATCCCAGAGCTGGGGGGCTGATCCTGCCAGACCTGTCCCTCTGCCACGCAGTGAACAGCAGATCTGTACTCCAAACACCCATCCCTCCTGGTGGATTCCCGGGGGCACTCATATTTTATGCGTGTTGGATTACACAGGTGGATGATGAGTTTGGAAAGTTGTGAAAGGAGTACTTGGGTTAACTATTAAGCAGTAAATGTCAGGACAAATCCAGAGTGATACTTACTGGAACTGGTCACAGTTACTGCAACCAGAAATGTGAGCAAAAGAACAGTCACTAGTTTGCTGTTGGATGCTTCTAGTTCATTTAATGTTGCCTATGGTTTATATTGCCTGAGGGAGACATAAACTATTGTTTGTGGAAAGGGACTTTTCACAAGGGCATGTAATGATAGGGCAAGGGGGGATGGCTTTGAGCTGGAAGAAGATAGATTTAGGTTGGATATTATCATTTGTTCTCTTTACTGTAAGGGTAGGGAGGCCCTGGCACAGGTTGCCCAGAGAAGCTGTGGCTGCCCCATCCCTGGAAGTGTCAAAGGCCAGGTTGGACGGGGCTTGGAGCAACCTGGGATAGCAGAAGGTGTCCCTGCCCATGGCAAGGGAGTTGGAACGGGTGATCTTAATGTCCCTTCCAACCCAAACCATTCAATGATCCTGAATATGTGAACTGTAAGAGCTTCTACCATCAGAAAAAAAAAAAAACACAAACAAACCTGTTAGTTTGAAGAGTAATAAAATTAGAATAACATACATGGTTCCTCTTCCTGGGTGCAAGCACGTCTACACATGTGCTTGGCCATTTTCTGAGTTCTGTATTTTTGGAATAATATTCTGAGATTTGAGTTTTCTCCTGCAGTTATCCCACTGTAACACTGGAGCCCTACTGTGATAAATCAGATCTCTTCTGTGCACAACATGCACAGCCAAATATAATGCAGGAGTCACAGCCTGTGGACTTTGGGCTGCAGTGCAATGTCCATTTAAAGCAGAATTCAGATGCCTTTGCTTCTCAGTCTGTTCCCCAATTATTTAATTTCATTGCAATAGTCCTTGCTAAGGGTCATTTTGTTCTGTCCTCTCCCATTTAACTGGAAAATTTCCACTCTGTTGAGCAGAGGAAGGATTGCAAAAAAAGGCTAATTTGAGGAGTGTTCTTCTCCTTTATTTTCAATAGACTTCCACTTTCACAAAGTCTTATCTTACTAATAGTTAGAGAGAGAGGATTGAAAGGCTCCTGGCAAGGTTAGCTGCTCCATCATCCTGTCCTAGGACACAGTAGACCCTTTATGGATTCATTAACCATTATTTTGGGTAATTTTTTCATAGAGTTTCATCACATGGAGCCGATAGTGCCAAGCACACACTCCGTAAGTCATTCCACTGAGACTTTCCCTGGGACACTCCTCTTCCTCCTAAACCCCTTGTAGATGCTCCAAGCTACATCAGCACTCAGAAATCACACATACCCAGAACCCTCCTCTGAGCTCATCAGGAATAGGGTTGCTTTTATCCTCACCACTCAGGTGTCTTGCTGTCCAAAAACTGGATAGATGCAAAGTTCCTGTTGGGAACAGCCACTGTCTATTGTCAGTTCAACTTTGTATAGACATTGTGCAGGGTAATTAGCTAGTCCAGGCTGCAACAGCACCAGGGACTAGGTTGGCAGAATAGATAATTAAGTTTGAGTGTTTAACAGTCTCTATGCCACTGATTAGTGCAAGATTAGAGTTTTCCTTCCCTACATGCTGAGCAGCCTCACCTTGGTCCTCACATCATCCTGCTCTGAGCAGTGCTGAGCACACTCATGTGAGTCAGTGTGTGGTTTGGAAATACTCAGATTTGACGACTTCTTAGCTAATTTAAGTTGGAAAATATTATTAGTTTTCTTTCAAGTTCTGATCACATTTCTCTGCTCTGATTTTGCTGTGGCACAAAGCAGAGGTGCCCACTACAGAGCACCGCTCAAAAGGAAATTCTGGGGTTAAAAAAGGCTGTTATTTATTGGGATAGGTGTGGCTGCCCTGTACAATAATGCAACACAGCATTTCATCTGATCACACTGCAAGAGGGTGCTGTCTGCTGATGATGTGACAGGAGACCTGAGCCTTTTAGGGTTGGGGATCTCCAGACTGTATCCCTTGTGCTGCCACAGCAGCAGCCAAGCCCTGGAGTGCAGGGTGTGTGCTGAAGCATTTCTCAATGCTCTCTATATTACTATTCATGCATCACTATTTATAGAGCAGCCATGTCCCTGTCCCCTGGCCACTCTTCAGTCCCACAAAATAATGCCAGAGAGGGGCTCAGCTGGTTATTAAAAATCTACTTCCCGGTTTTCCAGCCTTCACCTTTCCTGCTAAGGGGGCTTTTCTGCTCCCGGTGAAATGCAATTAAACCTCCTCGGCCATCTCCTTACCGGCCTCTTGGTGGTACTCTTAACACAGCATATTCAGCAGCTGCTCTGGCTGCCTTTAAAGGCATCAATCTCCACTCTACTCCAGGAGAACTAACGTTTTTAAGTAGATACTAAATATATACAAACTTTATGGACACAAAGCAAGATTTTTTTAAAGGATTTGCCAGAGATACAGAAGCTCGACTCACTGATCCACGCTGACCTACTTCAGGGCTTCACCTGTTACGCAAAGCCCAGTGCCGAGATCTGTCAGATATCCCCGGAGCACAGATGTTTGGATACAGTGCATACAGTGGGAAATGAAGGCAAAATGAATAGGGAGGCTCTAATTTGCATAATTAGCAGTTTGTTTAGTGCCAGGTAAAAGAAAAGAGTCACACTGCTGTCAGGAATGTGCTCTAGTGAATACTGTGGCAGGTTTAATTCAGTATGTCCATTCTGAAGGAGACTCAAAGGGCCAAGGAACAGCCTCCCAGAGGGAAACACAGTCTGAGGAATTCAAGGTGCATGAGATTTGTCAAAGCCTTCCTCCAAACATCAATCCTGGGTGTCAATATAGGGTTTAAGACCCATCTACATTTTCAGAAAATCCCCAAGAAGCATCTACATTAGAGTGAAACTAGGGGGTTTAGAGTCAGTCTAAGCACGGGATCTAAAGTTAGAATCACAGGATCATTTAGGTTGGAAAAGAGCTCTAAGATCCTTGAGTCCAACTGTTAACCCAGTCCACCACTAAACCATGTCCCCGAGTGCCACATCTACACATCTTTTCGATACCACCAGGAATGCTGACTCCACCCCTGCTCTGGACTGGCTGTTCCACTACTGGACAACCATTGTGATGTAGAGATTTTTCCAAATATCCAACCTAAACCTTCCTTGGCTTAATACAACTACCCCAAGTTCAGCTCTTGATCACCAAGAAGTTATTGGCAGATAAAACTGACCTCAGAGGTCAGGACATTTTATTGGAATAAGTACAATTATGCGTTGCAAATTAAGTTACTCAAACTGACCACATGAATTTTCCCACTGTGGACCAGCCATAACCTGTAAATAATTTATTTATTTTTTTGCTAAACATTTGTCAATGGCTTTAGAGCCCAATTCATACCATGGATCTGCTCACAGTTCTTTGGTGACTGCCTTGAGTGCTCAAACTACACAGCTCTGCAAGGAGTTGAATGAAAGCTTTTCTGAAACAGAAAGTAGTTACTAAGGAGATAATATATAAAAATATGTTTGCTAAATAAGTATATACATATACTGAAAATATTTATTTTAGCTGCTTTTACACAAAGGGAAGAAGAAGAAGCAAGACAAGATGGAAGTAAGAGAGAAAGAAATGAAGTCAAATAAGACTATAATGAGATAAAGTCTTCACAATCACAAAATTAGAAGGAAACAACATTACAAATATACTGCACTTATGTTCAACCCCTTCTCTACTCCCACTCCACCTGGCAGGCAGAGGTTTAAATGAAGATAAGTGGTTCTTATATCCTTTGTCGTTCTCTGAGACCACTAAAATAGAAAACATCCAACATCTGCTGCAAGCATATTAATAATTAGATGAAAAATTATTACCTACAAATCCTGAGAGTTAACTCAACCCTTCAGCCATTCTCAATTAATAAGAAAGAAGAAATGCTGCAGGAGGGAAACAACCCAAAGTATCTGCCCTGGGAGGTCCCTTTAGGGATCATAATTACTGTCAGGGTAATTATTAGGGCAGGGGGATTTTGCTGGTTCCAGAGTGGAGCATGGAATGCTGTGAGTCAAAACCCTCCCCCTGTCACTAGCAGAGTGATGGGGCTGCAAAGACCTCTTATTCCTTGTGCATTGAAGGATAGAACACCTTGGTGGCCCAAGCATCAGGTCTGGGAGTCAGGAAACCTGGTTCATGTCCTCCTTTGGTCACTGGTCGGGTCAGGTTGGTCAGCTGTCATCCCATGTCTGTGCCTCAGTTTCGCTTGCTGTAAATGCCTTGAGAAGGATGCAATGAGTAAGAGGGACTAAAACTGCTCTGTCTGAGGTTTCACCTGTATTATTTATCCTGAGAACCAAAATCAATATTTTTTCTGGTCTTCTGTTGTTCCTTTCTTTCTTACCCCTTCTGAGCTCAGTCTTTTCACCTGCAGCATTTTGGCTGTGCTGATTGCAGGGGGGATCAGGCACTGGCCCCCAGGTCTGTGTTGCAGTGGCCTCCTTGGACAGAGCATAATCCCAAACACCAGCTCCTCTCTCAGGATCCACTTCCATTTCCCCTACATTATTTCTGGCTCCTTGCATTTCCCCTTGGAGATTGAAAGAACCATGGTGAAGGCAGGAACAAAGCCACCAGGATTAGTTCAGTATTCCTGGAGGGCCTTTCCTTATCTGCTGCTTGCAGTCTGCCTTGGCACACCTCAGGCTGTCCAGATATGAGCAATGTCAGCAAGGGAAGGCTCCAGGCAGACCTTAGAGCCCCTTCCAGTGCCTAAAGAGACTACAAGAGAGCTGGAGAGGGACTTTTGATAAGGACATGGAGTGACAGGACAAGGAGGAACGGTTTCAAACTGACAGAGTTACGATTTAGATTAGTTATTAGTAAGAAATTCCTCCCTGTGAGGGTGGTGAGGTCCTGGAACAGGGTTGCCCAGAGCAGCTGTGGCTGCCTCAGCCTTGAAAATGTTCAGTGCCAGGTTGGATTGGACTCTGAGCAACCTGGGATAGTGGAAGGTGTCCCTGCCCATGGCAGTGGGGTTGGACCTGGATGATCTATAACGTCCCTTCCAGCCCAAACCATTGTGTGGTTCTGCAATTCCACCAGAGGAAAGGACTAATTTTTAATCCATTTTTCTGAGGAAAAGCTCTTATTACCCAGTGCTTGTCATTCCCTCCTGCATCTCTGAAGCAGAGAAACAGCTTTGACTGGGGTTTAAAAGTACAGGCCAATGCAGCCCAACACTCTCGGATTTACCCTTGCAAGGACACAGGGAAACAACTCCCCAGGGCCTCACTGGGAGTGAGAAAGGGCCTTTTGCAGAATTGGGCTGTGAGCAGGATGAAATCCAGCCACTTTTTGCATGGCCAGCTGAGCTCTTGCAGGAAAGAAAAGTTAATTCTTGCTCTCTCCGTCTTTGCTTTCTTCTGCTGAAACCTTGGAGCTCAAGCAAATGGGTGCCATTATGTGCTCCAAGTGATTTACAGTGGCAGAAATGAAGGAAACTGCCCATTAAGGGTTACAATTGCTGGAATAACAGAATCAAAATATTATCTTGCTCAGGTACCTGCCATCCCTCACATCGTGGCAGCAGCAATGTGAATAATTCCCCAGAGACTACATATCACATAGCCTTTCTTCTCCATGGATTGCAGGGGTTGTGGCACAGAGGAGCTGGCAGGCAGGTCCTGGGCTGCCTTGGGATGCTGCTGAGAGTTGTCACGTTGCACCTGGGCAAAATTAATGGCAGTGAAGAGTTCCTTCAGTCAGTGGGTGGCTGCTTGGCTTTGTGGGATGAACTGCCCACATCCAGTTCTTGGCTGTCCTAAAAAAATCTTTGTGTGAACTTGGTAAAGACAAGTGCCTCAGTTTCTTTTCTGTGTCACAGAAGTTTCTCTGCTGAAAAAAAAAAAAAAAAAAGGGGAATAATGTCCCTCACACTTTGCTGGGAATGCTTTCAGAGTCTGAGCTGTGACTGTATCATCACCAGACTCCCTGTGGTTGAGGATTTTTGTTTGTTTGTTTGCTCTGTATTAATTTTTTTTCTGCAATAGTAGGAAATTCACATGAAACCCTGTTCTGAGAAAAGTATTATCTCTGATTTAACTCCACTTGGCCGGAAAGGCAGTCTTGGAAGGGTCTGGCTGCACAGGACACTTGTGGATGCATGAAAAGTTTGCTGGAGGTAGATACAGCTCTGCCAGCAAAACAGGGCACATAAACTTTGCAACATTATTTTATTTAATCATTCCTGTTGCTCCGTTTTTCACTTGAGTTTGCCTTTCTATAAATTTCTGACTCGAGGGCTGTCTCCTGCGTGGACTCCCCAATATATAGTAAGAGTTGAGCTCACAGGACTTATTCCTTCTTCCTGGCTGCTTATTGTCATGCAGCATGTAAGACAATATTTTTGAACTCTCCATTCCTCCACCAAACTTGATCCACATTCACCACCAGGTTAAAAATAATAGGACATATGTATGCATAGAGGTAAAGGGCTCATGTGCTCAAATCCTGATGCACATAAGGGGAAAAAAATCCTTTTTTTTTTTTTTTTTTTTTTTTCCTCCAGATTACAGAGGAGGGACGAAGGGGAAATGTACCTTTTAGGGAAAAGAAATTTGTTCTGCAGCACAGCTGTCTAGGAAAATGGAGCCAAAGTCTTGTCCCAATTCACAAAGCTGTGCTTCCCGAAATAACCACTGTGCTGTGTGAGCAGCAGGAATGTGAGCTGGTGGCTGGAGGGGCAGCCAAGTTTAACAGAACAGGCAGGTCCAAAATGAAGTTAACTTACACACTCCTGTGGCCACTTGGGGATCTACTCAGCGGCACTGGGAAGTTCCCAAACACCTGTTTTTCGAGTTTTCTTGGTCCAGCAAGGTCAGAGTTCTCTCCTCAGAAATGCTAGTGGAAGGGCACTGAGAAGAGTGTATTATATTTGTTATTTCAGTTGGGTTTAAATCCCCAACTGTGCAAACAGCTTAATTAAATTTAATTAATTAAATTTAATTAATTAAATTTATTTAATCAAGTTATTGAATGCTGCCTTAAAAAAAACATATCTCCAAGCCTTAAAGAAGAGAGATTTAGACTAATCTGGTAAGGCACCACTAAGGCAGCTGGTGGAGAAATGTTTGGTGACGTAACTATTGACCAAGGGTATGGTTTCAGCTCAGGACATTGCTTTTGCAGTAACAAACCTCACACAATTATTTCTTTTCTGAACATGTCTTACTGAGGGATCCCCAGGGATCTTGGAACCTTTTTTGGTTTGATAAGGAAAACAGTTTGTTTGGATTTTTTTTTCTGCTAGAGCCATTTCTTGGTGATTTTTTCACACGACCATTGCTGATGGGAAGAGCCAAATATGGAATCATAGAATATCTTGAGGTTGAAGGGACCCACAAGGGTCATCAAAGTCCACCTGATCACACCCCATGGCAGGCCATGGAATGCTGTGATAGATGTTCCTTCTACGTCCACGTCTGCCTGTGTAACAGGTCCACTAAAACACCCACATAAATGGATTTCTACAGACACTGTTATCCACATATTCACAATTGATTTCTCTACCAATCAGACAAACTGGGCTCTAAGAGCAAGCTCCTGTAGTACCTGATAGGGATGGAACTGACTATACTTTGCATTATTTTAGACTTGTCCATTATTTCAAGGATAATCCCTACTCGCCTTAGGGTGTCCTTCCATTAAAAAAATTTGATATTTCAAAAGTTGTATTTTATGTCAAGATTTTGTCAAGGATTCTTCACAGAAAAAAAAAAATCAAAGGTTTTCTATAATCTGTTGTTAAACCCGTCTAGTAAACAATTTTTTTCTAGTGAGGATTATAAGGAAAAATATTTGTGTGCATTGAAAGCTGTATTGAAATTCCTGTTGAAAGTATTTATGAATAACTTGAACCAGATTCTCCTTAAATTAGTGACACACACTTGTGTGTGCTTGTACACATTGCACACACTTGTACACATAGTGTATGTGTGTGAACATGCATTAAATAAGCTCATCAGCATTTAAAATTTGCATTTCATGACCTTGGCTATGAGCTACTGTTTGAAAGAAAAAAGAAAAATGTTCTTATCAGTAAAAAAAGTAATATAAGCCAAACCAAAATAAAGTAAGAAATCAATAACATAAAATAATAAAATAAAACATATGAATTAGAACAGATTAAAACATTCAAGATTATCCTTGTTTAGTGTATGGCAAAGAAATCTCAGTGAGTATAAATCTTCCTTTTATGTTTGGTCTACTGCACTCATTGTATATACACACATGCCTATTACCATCTAATTATAATCCATTAAATCAATTAAATCACCGTCTCTGATATTTTCCATTCAGGGAAGTAAACCAGTTATTCTGCAAGTGTTAACTGCTGGGAATACCAATCATCGTGTTCATGGAGGATGTTCCTTACCGGAAGGATGGAAGGATCGTCACATTTCTGGGACTCCCTGGCTTCTTTATCCCCTTAATTCCTCCACTCTTGTGTCTCCAGAAGGAAGAGACTGAGTCCTTACAATCCCCTGGGAAGGGAAACATCAGAAGAGGGATTGACTGTGAGGTTTATGCTTTGCTAGTGAAACAAACCCTGGCCCAGCTGATCCTGTCTGACTGATCCCCGTCCAGCTCCAGCAGCAGCTCTGTTTTGACCAGAGTCCTGCTGCCTGATGGTAGCTGAGGGACAGAGGCAAAATCAGCATCCTTTGCTTGGCATTTCAAGAGTAGTAGCACTGAATGTCATTCAGGTTTCTAATGTTTAGCTCAGAGTGGGGAACAGCCAACCTTTGTTTTCTCATGCACATCCCACGGACAGTAACACCCTTTCCTCCTGCAAGGCAGCCTCTGATGCCCAAACCCACTCAACACTAGGTATGTCTCAACTGATGCCTTAAGATGCTTAAGATCCTAGTATATAGAATTTTAAAGTGATTTTTAACACTTTATAATAGTGGTAACCAATCCTCCTTTGACACCCTTTGTACCAAATTCTTGAAATATTTTTTTCATGTTCTTCTCAAAGTTTTCAATAGATAAATGTTCTAGCAAGAACATCCAATCTGTAGAAGGAACATAGTAAGCACATTCCTTGATAAAACCTTAGTCAAAGAGAGCCCAGAAGCCTTGGAAAATGGTCCAAGGAGGACAGAGGGAGATGATGAAGATGGAGGTGGGATGAAGTATTGTTTTTTTTGGGACCACCAACCCAATTCTAGGAGGCATGCCTGTGGGAGGTCCTGACCATTTTCAGGCTGGGTTTATCCTCATGAGGTAAGAGATATTATAATTAGATGATACTGTAAGTTTGAAAACCAGTGTGTACGGGTGTGCATATGCCATCTTTTTGCACCTACGACTTCTTAAGAGCTGTTTTTTTACCTTTCTATACTAACATTATCCAGGGAATTATTTCTTCGATTTTTAGGCGACACAACAGTTCCTGCTGCTGTTACTCTGTGACATTTCTGACCCTCTTGACTGCAGCCAGAACTTCTTACAAGGGGAGGGCTCCTGCACGAGCCAGGAAACAGTTTTACTTTTCCTTGGTGCTGTTGTCAGCACCTGCTGGCTCCCAGCATGGGATCTCCTCTCTGTGTACTTGGATGATGCCATGACCACGTGTTGGTGAACCAGGATACGAGTTTCTCTGCAGGACTGATGACCAACATACTGGAGAAGTGCCATCGACAGCACAGCATCTCCCGTCTCCTGACTACCTGATGGACATAATCTGTCTTAAGGGTGAGGTGTACTGGGACCTCAGTTCCCCATATTTGTCTAAAAAACCATCCCTGGCCTTCTCCCCAAGGTGCAGTGCTGTAGCTGAATTTGTCCTTGCAGTATAAAGGCTCTCTGTGATCCAGGATAAGGTGTGATCAGTGTGAAGTGTGACCCAGTGTAAAGTGTCTCCTGTGCTTGGGCCAGATCATGGAAAAGGAAGGCAAATTCTTCACTCGAGAAGCCTGGCTGGGCACCAGCCAGGTCAGTCAGGGATGTTGGACACAGGAGATCTGTCCAAAAAAACACAATGATGTCTTCACTCAAAGACTGATAAAGATTTTAGAATGGAATAATCTTCCCTCTGGAGACATCTATTTGTCTCACTGACCATCTCAAGGAGCTGAGGGTAGCTTTTCAAAGAGTCTGAGGTCAGGTGAATCCACCTCTGGATGGCTGGATCAGATATATGCTAAAAAAAAATGTTTTAAAAGCTGATGGCCCCAAATTGATGGGGCTGGTACTTAGGGTAATGTGTAGATGGTATCTTCTGAAGATAAAGCTTAGTTTCTCATCTCTTTTCTTCTACTATTTTGTTCCCTCTGCTTATTTTGATTTTCTTTTGGGTCAAGAAAAGTCTCCTGCTACGAGGAGCCAGGGCAATGTCTCTTCAGTACCCATGGGCACAGGGCAGAGACAGGGAAAGAAAAAAAACATCAGCAAAACCCTTACTCTTGGCAAAACTGCAAAACCTGCAAGGACAGGATTAGGTCTGTGCTAAATAATTCAGGCCTGGGTCCAGCTGTCTCTCATGTGCTGCTTTAGCAGAGTGGCTGTTCTTGGCTCTTCTTTGCTTTTAGGTGGCATGGTGGTTTTTGATAAAGGTTTATCCTGTCAACCACGAGCAAAACTCCTACAATTTTTTGGTGCTTGGGTTTGAGCCACTCTCAACCTGCTCATTAGCTGATGTCATTGTGTTCTGCTATTTTTTAAAAAATATTTCTGCAATCTTTGATGAATCTTTCTTTGTATTCTACTATATTGGTGTTTTCTGTGAGAGTTTTGTTTCCTCTTTTCCCCTGGATGCCTCAAAGAAAAAATTATTGCAACAAGTTGCCCACAGGACCCATATGCAAATAAATAGGCTTACCCTTCAGGAGAAGCAGGGAAAGTCTGTGTAATTTAAAGGAAACTCTGAAGTTACCTGTAAACTCAAAGGGATGCAATAACCACGGGCTAAAAGTTCATGTACTATTTGTGCCTGGCAATTGTCAGTCACTGGGGACTGGTGGTGGGGTCACATGTAAGAGGGCTGTTT